>NW_018247870.1:59456-74093 GCF_001263595.1 Phalaenopsis equestris
CGTATCAAAACCTAAAATTATAAATCAAATTGGGGGCTTTAGCCTGTCACTCTAAAGTCCTCTAATTCTATACCCTTTAAAATGTATTTCCCTATTTATTTGCACTCAACCGCATGAACTACATTCTCATTCGTGAAATCAATATGTTATTCCAACAATTTTTTGGGGAGACAATACCATCTTGGATCTTACATGTTCTCACAACAAGTATTAACATCTTAATTGGCCAAATCAAGAAGTAAATGAAGTACAAGGTTTCAAATCAACTTAACTTCTTCCAACGTTGAAGTCTAATACTTCACACAACTTCCTTTAAATACTTAATCACTTATCATTTTAAGGAAAAGATAAAGAAAACTACTCATAATTCATGGAGAAAACACAACCACACATGAGTTTAAAAGTAGAAATTATGCACACAAACAAGAAATCTAAATTAAAATGAAGTGCAGATACAAAGATAAACACTTGTCTCAAATTCTCTCCACTAAATGTCTTGAAGTTCATTTGAATTCTCTTCCTCCTCTCACAATAAAAACTAACACTCAAAATAAAATAAAATAAAGTAAAGGTGGTCGGCGATGGTGGGCTGTAAAGTTTGATTGATGGCTTGCCTCCTCTCTTGGAAAATTTAAGTCTTTTCTTATAAAAATCTAAGAGGTGCCTTGGTGACTCTTCAAAAAGGTGTCTCCATTCAATGAATCTTCTAAAAGTTGTCTCCTCATAACCCAGTTGAATGAATTTTTGTGCCCATAGGCTATTTCACACATTTTTATCAAGGGTTCCTTCAAACACTTCTTCAAAATTCTGCTCAAATTAAATAATTCATTAAGTAACTACTTCTGGCACTTAAGTGTGGGGTACTTGGCGCTTAATCACGGAGCCTCTGACGCTTAAGTGTCAGACTGGGCGCTTATGCGCCCCGATTCAATTTTGCACCTTTCTTCATTTTTGCTTCAAATTTGACCCTTTTTCACTCCTTTTAGCATTTTTTGTCCTTTTGATTGTACCTGAAAGAAGAACACACAAATATCTTTCATTAAAGTGCAATATCTCAAAAATAGGTATAAAAATGTGTATGAAAACACTATATATATTTTAGGTGTATCATATATGAAATTATATTAGGGAAGTAAAATTTTGATTACAGAAATGAGTAAGAGAATTTAATTAAAATTTATAGTAATGAAGAAAAACTTAAAATTAAAATTTTTAATGCAGAAAATGCTAAATATAGTGTAACTTTTTTTAGTAGAAAAAATTATATCTTTCAAAAATTTAAAAGATTTAGACTTTTATTTTCAAAACTTAAATTTCTTTTATTGAAATAAATTTTCAAAATTATTATTATGTTTTTAAGTGAAAGAAAAATATCAACTCTTTGCTTTAGGAAAGGAAGAGTGGAATTCAAAATTATTAAAGGCCTATTCAGTTATAGTAATCCTTGCTTGAGAAAAACAAAAAGAAAAAAGAAAAAGAAAAGAAAAAGAAAAAGAAAAAGAAAAAGAAAAAGAAAAAGAAAAGAAAATATGAAAAAGGGAGGAGAAGCTTGAGGATTAGTGTCTAATAAAAAATTGGTTCCTCGTCTGATCTTTTTAAAATATAAGACTTGAGAAACTCTTAAGCTTAAGGATATAATATAGTAAGTAAAATTAGGCTCTGTAAAAATTTTTTAGTGGAGATGATAGAATGCCTAAACTCTATATTTGGAGAATCTACAGTGTTTCTGAATTAGATAGAAACTCATATTTTCATATTTCTTAACTTTAAAAATTTCTAAACTCTAAGTTGGTCTCATTTTCTAATATTTTTTTCTAAATTGGAATATTATATTTCTACATCAAAATTTTGGTAACTCCTAAAGAAACTCATATACATCATCTACTTATGTTGGTTTTTAAAGATTGAAGGATCACTTGAGGACAAGTAATATCTTAAGTTTGGGGAATTTTGATACACCTAAAATATATATTATTTTTCGTTTAGGTAGAATCAAATGGATTAAAAATACTAAAAAGGGTCAAATTTGGAGTAAAAATGAAGAAATGTGCAAAAATGAGCTGAGGCACCTAAGCGCCCAGGATTCACACCTATGCTCCAGAGAGCCGCACCTAAGTGTCAGGTACCCCATGCTTAAGCGCCAAAAGTAGTTATGTGATGATTTACTAAATTTGAACAAATTTTTGAAGAGGTGTTTGAAGCAATCCTTGGTAAAAATGTGGTAAATATCCCATGGACATGAAAATTCATTTAATTCACTTTTAAGAGGGCAACTTCTAGAAGATTCATTGAATGGAGACACCTTTTTGAAGAGACACCAAGGCACCCCTTGGATTTTTATAAGAAAAGAATTAGATTATCTAAGAGAAGAGGCCATCCACCCATCAAATTTTACAAACATCATTCATCCAAGTAACCACCGCGGTGCCCATCGTCACCGCTGCCCATTGCCGCCGACGTCATCTTCCATTTTCTTTTTATTTTGAGTGTTAGTTTGTATTGCAAGTGAAAGGAGAGAATTCAAAGGAACTTCAAGACATTTGGTGGAGATGATTTGAGATAAGTGTTTATTCTTGTGATTATACTTGGTTTTAATCTAGATTTCTTGTTTATGTGCGTGATTTCTACTTTTAAACTCATGTGTGGTTGTGTTTTCTTGATGGATTCTGAGTAGTTTGATGGATTCTGAGTAGTTTTCTTTATCTTTTTTCTTAAAATGATAAGTGATTAAGTGTTTAAATTATGTTGTGTGAAGAATTATACTTCAATGTTGGAAGAAGTTGTGATGATTTGAAACATTGCACTTCATTTACTTCTTGATTTAGCCAATTAAGCAATTAAGATGTTAGTGCCTGTTTTGAGAACATGTAAGATCTAAGATGGTATTGTCTCTGTCAACAAATGGTTAGAATCATATATTGATTTCATGAATGAGAATGTATTTCATGGGGTTGAGTGCAAATGAAGAGGGAAATAAACTTTTTAATGGTGTAGAATTAGAGGACTTTAGAGTGGAAGGCTAAAGCCCCGAAATTTGATTTATAGTTTTAAGGCTAAAGCCCCAAAATTTGATTTATAGTTTTAGGTTTTGATACGAGATGGTAGCTCCCAGGTGGTGAAAGAGTGAGAGCTGGTATCTTCCCTACCTAACCTGTCTTCAAGACTATTCAAATTATAATTAGCCAATTCTCTTTATAGCATCTCTAATGAGGGTAAAGAATATAATTGCTCCTATTTGACACAATACATTTAGCATACTTCCACAATAGAATTTCTATGCTTATTACTATTCATGATAAGAAAAAAAGATATTTTATTTATATAACCTTCATTTTGCAAGTAGTTAGTTAAGTTAATTAGTGGCTTACTTTATTTTTATAAACCAAAAATTACAAAAGATTCAAATTTTGATTCCTATTATAGCATCTTAAGTTCAATGAAGAATATTTTGTTAAGTAGATTTTTGTCATCTAAAATTTCTAAATTTCTAAAGTTCATATTGTTATTTTCTATTTGGGTTCGATATTCGGGATATAATAAAAAATTTCTATATTACTTGATAACGATACGTATACTCGCGTAGTATCCCATATTTAAATATTATAACTATATTCTTGCTTTCTTCACAATGAAAGATTTACCTAAATTTTTCTTTAGATCAAGTTTTTGGCTTTGTTGCAAATTGAGAATCAATATTAAGGAGATTAAACAAATAATCGTATACATCGCATTTTACATCTATAAAGAAAGTCGGGATCAGCTGGCGCCTAGGCACGATGGTTTAGCTCTTAGGCGCCACAATTATTTTATAGAAGATTCATTGAATGAGGGTGAATATTGAAGAGATTTCTAAAGTAACCTTTGGTCAATTGAAGCCCTATAAATTAGGATTAATTCCAAGAGGCTAGGGGGGTCAAATTTATAGAGTCACATAGTGTGTGGGTGTGTTAAGTTTCTGAGATGTTTTCCTTGTGAGTCTTTGTTATTTCTGAAGTTTGTAGCCCAGTAAGTGTTGTTGGAGTCAGAGAAGTCAGAGAACTTCAAATGAGTGATTGGGGAATCATTCAAGATAATTATTTGTATCTTTTGGAGGTATTATGTATATTCTTAAAGTAAGTAACGCTTAAGGGTGGCAGAATGGTTTCTTGGAGGTTTCTTAGAGCGACCTTGTTTTTTTGCCAAGTTCGTATCTAGGTTTCAATTTACTGAGAGCTTTTGGGCTGGATCTTCTAGATCTAGTTTATTTTATGGATTCAGTATCGCCATCCTTCAAGGATATGGTTACGGGTAAACATTTTGGTTCAGGAGAGGTGCGTTTCTCTGAGGAGTTTCTTAGCCAGGTTACCAAAAATTATAATGGGGGTTTATTACAAAGGGCAACTCGTAAGCATGGTAAACCTACACTTCTTTTTTCTGAAGAAGACACAGGTCTTCTAACTGAGCCTTTTAGATTTACATTAATTGATAAATTTTCTTTTGATCATCCTAAAATAGAGGTTATTAAGAAGTAATTTGTTGAGTTACATCTTCATGGTGGTTGGAATTTGGGGTTGATTGATGGTCAAAATCTTATTATCAAATTACAATTAGAAGAGGATTATACCTCTCTTTTTTGCTAAAACGATTTTGACCATTGAGAGATGCTATCTGAAAATTCTCAAATGGAATCTTGATTTCAATCCTACGGAAGAACCCCCTATTATGCCTATTTGGATAAGATTTCCTGGATTAAAACTTCACTATTTTAATTTAAAAGTTCTTTATTCATTAGGATTGATTTTTGGTAAGCCATTGAAAATGGATCTGGCTATGAGCACTTTGTTTACCCTTGATGGCCCGAATATTGGTTGAATGTGATGTAACTTCTATTTTTCATGATTCTATCTGGATGGGCTATTCAAATGATGGCTATTGGAAGAAAGCTGAGATGAAATTTGTTTTGCATTATTGCATAGAATGCAAGATGTTTGGATATCTTCTTTCTCATTGTTACAATGCTCATCCGGAATTGAGAAAATATAAAAAACATAATGAAAAGAATGTCAATGGTTTGCATACTACGTCTAATCTTCTCAGAATATTCAAAATAATAAGAATGTTACTTCTGATTCTTACCTTGTTCTGATAATAATTATCTTACGGTAACTAAGGTAAATATTTATATGGTTACTAAAGTTGTTGATCATTCTTTGATGCTTGTGAATGATTTTCCCGTATCTAATGTTATTAAACACAATAGTGTTAATCAAGGAAATTTAATTTCTTATGAGTTGGCTCAAGATTTGAGCAAAGTTTCTAACAATGATAAAGTTGATTATGTTCAATCTTTAGATAATATGCATATTTTTATTTCTGATATGAATGTTGTTATGGTTAATAGAGAAACTGATAATTCTTTATTGGTTAAGAATGATTTTACTTCTTCTACTAGAACTTTAACCAGTAATGTAGTTATTGGACAGTTACTTTCTAATGAGCAGCCTAGAGATTGTTGCAATATCTTAAATTCAGGTGATTTGAATGTTGATAAACAATGGAATGCGCTTGTTAGCCCGATTAATGAGAATGGTCCTGCTCTTACTCGAATAGAGTTTGAGGAGGATTTGATGATCCAAAGATCATCTAGAAGAGAAAATTTAAAGGGTGTTGTGAATTGATTTATATTAATCCTGAGACTTTGCAAGCACAATTACAAGGAAAGGAAATTGATAAGCCTGAAATGGCTACTGTTACTTGATTGAATCAGGGGAAGACTGTTCTTGATGAAATTTAACACACTTTTTTGGAACATTAGAGGCATTGCAAAGTTTAATGCTTCTAATAGACTTCATAATCTTTTTCATGCTTATAATTTAAATTTTCTTAGCATACTTGAGCCTATGGTTGCTACTGTGAATAATTATTTTTATTTACAAAGATTTGGTTATTTTAATTTGTTTGCTAATATCAATAACAAAATTTGGTTTTCATGGAAGGATTTTTTTAAAGATTAATATTCTTATCAATCATTCTCAACTTTTACGTGTTTGTATTCAATTTTCTCAAACTTCTTTTTTGTTACTGTTATTTATGCGGGTTGTACCAGACAAGCTCGTTCTGAACTATGGAATTTGATTAAATTTATTAATCCTTCTAATGAAGATTGGCTTATGGGATGTGATTTCAATATTATTTCTTCTACTATTGAAAAGAAAGGTGGAATCACTCCTAACTTTAAGAGTATTGATGAATTCAATACTACTTTGATGGATGTGGGGCTTTATGATCTTGGGTTTCAAGGAAACCCTTTTACTTGGCATAGAGGAAAGATTTTTGAAAGGCTTGATAGATATGTTGCCAATTCTAATTGGATTAATAGTTTTTCTATGCATATTGTTTCTCACGTAGCCATTGATGCTTCTAATCATGCTCCTATTCTTTTAAAAATTAGGGACAATAATAATATTACTCAATATCAATTTAGATTTTATAATATGTTGTTAATTCATGATAATTTTAAGTTGACAATTGGAAGATTCAAGTTTCAAGACTTATGGCTATACACTTTGGAATCTTCAAAAAATCTTGCCAAAAGCTCTTAAGAAGTGGAATTGGGATGTTTTTTTCCATCTTTAACGTAACACTGAGACCCTTAAATAAATGGTTTAAAGGTTTTGAAACAAATTATGTTAATAATATCATTTATATGAATGTTTTATTTTAGGGACAGAAAAAGTTAACGGAAGCCATCAATTTGGAAGAAAAATTTTATGCTAAAAAAGGTGCTAAGACTAACTTCCTGAATGGTGATAGAAATAATGTTTTCTTTCATGCTTGCATTAAGAATCATCAGAATGCTAATTTGATTATTAGGATTGTTGGTATGGATGGTTCGATTTTCAATAATTTTACTGATATTGCTATTAATGGTGTTCATTATTTTTCTAATGCTTTTCAAAGTAATGATAGTCCTCTAACCCCTATTAATAGTACTCTTTATAATAGAGATGTTAATATAAATAATACGTTACTTACTAGTATACCTACTAGTGTAGAAGTTAAAGATATTATTGATCTTTTGGATACTGGTAAAGCTACTGGTCCGGATGGTTTCACAGCTAAGTTCTGTAAATAAGGCTGGGACATCATCCGTTCTGAAGTTGTTGAAGCAATTCAAGACTTTTTTAGAGGCAAGGATTTACCAAAATATTTAAAAACCTCTAATATTGTGTTGATTCCTAAGGTGTGTGATGCAAATACTTAGGATGCTTTTAAACCTATTAGTTTGAACACGGTTATGTCTAAAATTATTTCTAAAATTGTGGTTAAAAGGTTGCAACTGTTTCAACCTATTCTCAATGATATTATTAGCATTAATCAATTTGCTTTTATGAAGGGTAGGAATATTTGTGATAATGCTCTTACTGTCCAAGAGTTGCTCTTAAATATTGATAAGAAAAGCAGAGGTGGGAATGCCATTTTCAAAATCGATACTTAAAAAGCTTTTCACTATTAGATGGGAATTTATTATTGATATTCTTAAAGCTATCGGTTTTAATAATGTTTTTTGCAAGCTTATTTATAAAATTCTCAAAGACAATTACTACTCTCTTCTCATTAATGAAACCAAGCAAGGTTTTTTCAAAGCTTCTAAAGGTATCAAACAGGGAGATACTTTGTCGCCTTGTCTTTTCATTGTTGCCTTTGATTATTTATCTCATTGCTTGAATGATTTATTTAATTCCTATCCTAGTTTAAATTATAATCATAAAGGCAATTTGAATATATCTCATTTTTGTTTTGTTGAAGACTTGATCCTCTTTACCAATGCTAATAAAACTTCCATTAAAAGAGTTTGGAATGAGATTTTAAAATTCCAAACTATCTTTGGATTATACTTTAATACTTCTAAGTGTTCTTTTTTACTGTTCCAAAAATATCACAATTTCTAAAAGGAATTGGATTATGGATTATACTGACTATAATAAAGATTATTTACCTTTAACTTATCTTGGTTTCATATGGATAAAGGTAAGAAAAAGAGTTCTTTGTTTTTCAGTTTGTTTGAAAAAGTTAAAAAACAAGATTTTATCCTGGGAAAATAAATTTCTTTCTTTTGGTGGCAGGGTGACTCTTCTTAAAAGTGTTCTTACTTCTCTCCCTCTTTATACTCTTCAAGTTATGAATATGCCTTTAAATGTTATTAAGAGGATTGAAAATCATTTTAATAAGTTTCTGTGGGAAGGAAAGGGTCATTCTAGATATCGTTGGAAAAGCTGGAATAAGCTTTATAAACCTACAGAAAAGAGAGGTTTTGGTTTTAGAAGTCAAAATGATTCTACTAAAATAAATTATACGAAATTATGTTATCATTTTTGTTAGAATAATTCCATTTGGGCTTCTTTGATGCATGTCAAGTATTTGTTGAACAAGAATCATATGTCTATCACCTATGAAAAATGTGACTCTTTTATTTGGCGTGAAATGCTCAAGGTTGCTAGAAATACAGAAGATATGATTTGTTGGCACATTGGTAATGGTGACTTCTCTTTCTGGTAAGATGATTGGATAGGCAAACAGGCTCTTGCTGACATTTTTGGTGGCCCTGAGAATCTTAATATCAAGGTTAATGACCTTTAGTTTGATAATCATTGGGGTTTTAGAGAACTTTTGCAAAATATTAATTATGATGATGTTAATTTTATTGCTTCAATTCTTATTGATACTACTAAATATAATGTGCCTAAAATTAAAGGCAAATTGGGTGATTCATATGCTAAATGTTTTGTTAACTCCTTGCAAAATCTTCAAGGTTTAAACCTTAAATGGAATTGGAATAATTGGGTTAAGCCTTCCATCTTCTTTTTTATTTAGAGAGTTTTTCATAATATCATTCCTAGTGATGATATTATTAAGATGAAAGGTTTAAGATTGCCTTCTTGTTGTGTTTTAAGTCACGATAATTAGGAATCTATTGATCACCTTTTTATTAAATGACATTTTACTTTTGATGTTTGGAATGATACTATATAGAAGTCACATTTAAATAGGTTCAACATAAATTTGTTACAGTACAATAACATTCCTAAGGTTATTGATGCTTGGAAGTTCCTCGATAAAGGTCTTTTTACTTATATACCTGCTGTTATAAGTTGGTTTATTTTGATTGCTAAAAATGAGTGTAAATTTAAAAATATTGTTCCCAATGTGCATAGAACTGTTAGTTTAGTATTGAGTTATTTATATAAGGGATTAAGGCTTTTGACTAATAACACTAAGATTTTTGGAAATATGAAACATTTGAGACATCTTCTGGATATTCCTAATTATGTGCATAATAAGATTAATTATAATATTAAGTGGCATAAACCATGGATGTCTTTTATTAAGATTAATGTTGACGGTTGTTGGAATTCCTTATATGCTAGTGTAGGAGGAGTTTGTAGAGACTATTTAGGTGTTATTCTTTACTGGTTCTCAGCAGGTGCATTTTCTGATTCCCCTTTGGTTGCTGAAGCTGAAGCTTCAGCCTACGGTTTACAGTTGACTGTTAATTATGGTTGTAAATTTATTATTATTTAAACCAATTCTTTGACTCTTTGGAAGTTTTGTAAATTATATAAAAATTATCATTGGAGTATCAATATTCAGAAGAAAAGGATTTTTTATCTTTCAAAGCATGTATTCATTTATTGGTCTCATACCAGGCGAGAAGGAAACAAGGCTGCTCATTGGGCGGCTAAATGGGGATTAAAGATGCAGGGTGCTAATGTTTCTAACATTATTCCTCCTAATTGGATGCTTGCAGCCTTAAAGGATGCTGAGTTGATTGGTGGCTAATTGGCTGCTCCTTATTTTTTGTTTTCTGTTATGGTTTATTGCTTTATGCCATTTCTTAGGGCTTTGTTGCTTATTGTTTTGTGTGTTAGAGTCTTGTTGTGTTTCGGTGTGGGTGAGTTGTATTTTTTCTTTTTTGGAGAGAGGCCCTTTTTTATTTTCTTTGTATATTTGTAGGGTGTGTGTGTTGGGACCTCTTTCCCGGGCTTGTATTTTTATTTTTCTTGTGTAATAAAATTAGATCTTATTGCTCTTAAAAAAAGTATTTGTATCTCTTATCTTTAAGTCTTTTACTTTGGATTTAAGCTTTATAAATATATTTTGTTTTGTTTTCCCCATGCATTTTGAGTAGTTTTCTCTCTTTCTCCTTACAATATAAAGTAATCAAGTAAGTGATTTTGATTTTGTAAGTGATTTTGATTTTATCAAGTAAGTGATTTTGATTTTGTTTAGAACTTCTTTTATTCTTAAAAATTGTGAAGATATTTTTACGAGATCTTCATTTACTTTATAAATTGGCCACTTTTATTGTTAAAATTTGTTGAGGAAACTTATAGACCCAAAAGAGCTAAGATTTCTTAACTTGTAAGTATCACATTTTACATTAGAAAGAGTAGTGGCAATCGTCCGAAGGGGAGTGCAAATAGATAGGAAGATAAGATTTGATGGGTGTATAATTGATGTTTATACAGTGACATACTATACTCTTTTATCAATTTGGTCTAGAGATTGGAACTAAGTGTCAGTGGCAGGTCCTATAGAGAGGGCACAGTGGGTAATCTAGGAGTGAGAGACTAAAGCCTACCCAGCACTACTATATATACCAACACCAACTTTAGATTAGCCAATGGTCTTTACACAATCAAAAGAAGCAAAGAATATGTATGCTCCTATTTGTCTCAATACCACATTTAAACTTCTAAGCATTTGAAATCCTATACTAATTACAAATTATTGGCAAGGAGAAAGTCTCTTTTTTTATATTTTCTAAAATCATTTCATTTATATTTACTTGCATTTTGTAGAAATTAGTAAACTTAATTTATCATCATTACTTCTCTAGATAATTGCCGCAGTCTTGTGTAAAGTTCTCTTAAAGTTAAAATCCCTGAATTTCATTTCTTTTCTTTTCATTTACGTTTCCCTGTGGGATCAAAACTGTAGTTTTTATAGAAAATCCTATATTACTTGAATCGATATGTATACTTGCTTAGTACCCCTAGTGAGAAAACTATTTCTTTAAATTTTATCATATTACATTTCCTCTCACTAGTTGCTAAATTTAATTTCGGTCAAGTTTTTAGCATATTAAGGAATATAAATATCTGTGTAATTGTGGGTCGAGTCAAGTTTTTTGGCGCCGTTACCGGGGAACACAAAAAAATGAAATTTTAAAAAAGATATATATTTTTCAAAATTTTCTTTAAAACTTTATTTTGAACTGTAGGATTACTATATAAATATAAATATAATAAATATATATATAGAATTGGATTATGGATTATACTGACTATAATAAAGATTATTTACCTTTAACTTATCTTGGTTTCATATGGATAAAGGTAAGAAAAAGAGTTCTTTGTTTTTCAGTTTGTTTGAAAAAGTTAAAAAACAAGATTTTATCCTGGGAAAATAAATTTCTTTCTTTTGGTGGCAGGGTGACTCTTCTTAAAAGTGTTCTTACTTCTCTCCCTCTTTATACTCTTCAAGTTATGAATATGCCTTTAAATGTTATTAAGAGGATTGAAAATCATTTTAATAAGTTTCTGTGGGAAGGAAAGGGTCATTCTAGATATCGTTGGAAAAGCTGGAATAAGCTTTATAAACCTACAGAAAAGAGAGGTTTTGGTTTTAGAAGTCAAAATGATTCTACTAAAATAAATTATACGAAATTATGTTATCATTTTTGTTAGAATAATTCCATTTGGGCTTCTTTGATGCATGTCAAGTATTTGTTGAACAAGAATCATATGTCTATCACCTATGAAAAATGTGACTCTTTTATTTGGCGTGAAATTCTCAAGGTTGCTAGAAATACAGAAGATATGATTTGTAGGCACATTGGTAATGGTGACTTCTCTTTCTGGTAAGATGATTGGATAGGCAAACAGGCTCTTGCTGACATTTTTGGTGGCCCTGAGAATCTTAATATCAAGGTTAATGACCTTTAGTTTGATAATCATTGGGGTTTTAGAGAACTTTTGCAAAATATTAATTATGATGATGTTAATTTTATTGCTTCAATTCTTATTGATACTACTAAATATAATGTGCCTAAAATTAAAGGCAAATTGGGTGATTCATATGCTAAATGTTTTGTTAACTCCTTGCAAAATCTTCAAGGTTTAAACCTTAAATGGAATTGGAATAATTGGGTTAAGCCTTCCATCTTCTTTTTTATTTAGAGAGTTTTTCATAATATCATTCCTAGTGATGATATTATTAAGATGAAAGGTTTAAGATTGCCTTCTTGTTGTGTTTTAAGTCACGATAATTAGGAATCTATTGATCACCTTTTTATTAAATGACATTTTACTTTTGATGTTTGGAATGATACTATATAGAAGTCACATTTAAATAGGTTCAACATAAATTTGTTACAGTACAATAACATTCCTAAGGTTATTGATGCTTGGAAGTTCCTCGATAAAGGTCTTTTTACTTATATACCTGCTGTTATAAGTTGGTTTATTTTGATTGCTAAAAATGAGTGTAAATTTAAAAATATTGTTCCCAATGTGCATAGAACTGTTAGTTTAGTATTGAGTTATTTATATAAAGGATTAAGGCTTTTGACTAATAACACTAAGATTTTTGGAAATATGAAACATTTGAGACATCTTCTGGATATTCCTAATTATGTGCATAATAAGATTAATTATAATATTAAGTGGCATAAACCATGGATGTCTTTTATTAAGATTAATGTTGACGGTTGTTGGAATTCCTTATATGCTAGTGTAGGAGGAGTTTGTAGAGACTATTTAGGTGTTATTCTTTACTGGTTCTCAGCAGGTGCATTTTCTGATTCCCCTTTGGTTGCTGAAGCTGAAGCTTCAGCCTACGGTTTACAGTTGACTGTTAATTATGGTTGTAAATTTATTATTATTTAAACCAATTCTTTGACTCTTTGGAAGTTTTGTAAATTATAAAAAAATTATCATTGGAGTATCAATATTCAGAAGAAAAGGATTTTTGATCTTTCAAAGCATGTATTCATTTATTGGTCTCATACCAGGCGAGAAGGAAACAAGGCTGCTCATTGGGCGGCTAAATGGGGATTAAAGATGCAGGGTGCTAATGTTTCTAACATTATTCCTCCTAATTGGATGCTTGCAGCCTTAAAGGATGCTGAGTTGATTGGTGGCTAATTGGTTGCTCCTTATTTTTTGTTTTCTGTTATGGTTTATTGCTTTATGCCATTTCTTAGGGCTTTGTTGCTTATTGTTTTGTGTGTTAGAGTCTTGTTGTGTTTCGGTGTGGGTGAGTTGTATTTTTTCTTTTTTGGAGAGAGGCCCTTTTTTATTTTCTTTGTATATTTGTAGGGTGTGTGTGTTGGGACCTCTTTCCCGGGCTTATATTTTTATTTTTCTTGTGTAATAAAATTAGATCTTATTGCTCTTAAAAAAAGTATTTGTATCTCTTATCTTTAAGTCTTTTACTTTGGATTTAAGCTTTATAAATATATTTTGTTTTGTTTTCCCCATGCATTTTGAGTAGTTTTCTCTCTTTCTCCTTACAATATGAAGTAATCAAGTAAGTGATTTTGATTTTGTTTAGAACTTCTTTTATTCTTAAAAATTGTGAAGATATTTTTACGAGATCTTCATTTACTTTATAAATTGGCCACTTTTATTGTTAAAATTTGTTGAGGAAACTTATAGACCCAAAAGAGCTAAGATTTCTTAACTTGTAAGTATCACATTTTACATTAGAAAGAGTAGTGGCAATCGTCCGAAGGGGAGTGCAAATAGATAGGAAGATAAGATTTGATGGGTGTATAATTGATGTTTATACAGTGACATACTATACTCTTTTATCAATTTGGTCTAGAGATTGGAACTAAGTGTCAGTGGCAGGTCCTATAGAGAGGGCACAGTGGGTAATCTAGGAGTGAGAGACTAAAGCCTACCCAGCACTACTATATATACCAACACCAACTTTAGATTAGCCAATGGTCTTTACACAATCAAAAGAAGCAAAGAATATGTATGCTCCTATTTGTCTCAATACCACATTTAAACTTCTAAGCATTTGAAATCCTATACTAATTACAAATTATTGGCAAGGAGAAAGTCTCTTTTTTTATATTTTCTAAAATCATTTCATTTATATTTACTTGCATTTTGTAGAAATTAGTAAACTTAATTTATCATCATTACTTCTTTAGATAATTGCCGCAGTCTTGTGTAAAGTTCTCTTAAAGTTAAAATCCCTGAATTTCATTTCTTTTCTTTTCATTTACGTTTCCCTGTGGGATCAAAACTGTAGTTTTTATAGAAAATCCTATATTACTTGAATCGATATGTATACTTGCTTAGTACCCCTAGTGAGAAAACTATTTCTTTAAATTTTATCATATTACATTTCCTCTCACTAGTTGCTAAATTTAATTTCAGTCAAGTTTTTAGCATATTAAGGAATATAAATATCTGTGTAATTGTGGGTCGAGTCAAGTTTTTTGGCGCCGTTACCGGGGAACACAAAAAAATGAAATTTTAAAAAAGATATATATTTTTCAAAATTTTCTTTAAAACTTTATTTTGAACTGTAGGATTACTATATAAATATAAATATAATAAATATATATATATATATAAA
>NW_018247870.1:74247-75743 GCF_001263595.1 Phalaenopsis equestris
TATATCTATACACACAAACACGTTAGTTTTAACTTGTAATTATAATTTTTCGATTATTGTAATTTTTTTTTAATTTAATTTTCAAAAATTAAAAAAAATTACAATAATCGAAAAATTATAATAAAACTTGCAAGAACCGAGAAAAGTATATATATATATATATTGAGGAAAGAGCACTTGTGGCTCCCTACGTGTTAAAATACGAAATAGTACATGGGAGGGGAGGGGAGGTGGATCCTCAGTACTAAAAAGCAGAAAATATAATGAGAACTCGACCATAGGGGTTCCACCTCCCACAATACAACCCACACAAAGTAAAAACCCAAAAAAATACAAGTATACCCAACCAAAACTCAATACCCAAAACAAGTATACTTGTGCAGTAAAGAAATAAAAATAAACAAAAAATAAAAGAAGAGCAAAATAGCAGCTTCAGACAAAAAATGCAGATAAAGCTCCACACTAAGACTGCCCCAAAACATCAGAAAGGCTATCTGAAGGTCCATCAATAAAAACCAGATCCAGGTAAGATAGACTAGCAAAAGAGAAACCATCTGAAGGACCAAACTGCAAGAAAAAATGAGGGAAGCAAAGGAAACAGTGCAGATAAATAGTGATGATAGATCTAGAAGCATAGCAAAATTCCAAATGAGATTAATTTCTAACATAAGGCATTTCCTAAGTGTCTCGAATAATTAAATGTTAGAGGGAGATAGGGGGATAAGACAAAAGAAGGAACTTCACCTGTGTGCCTTGCTAACCAGTCAGCAGGTGAATTACCTTCTATGCGAATAAAACTCCATCTAACAACCAACTGATGATTAACAATAAAAGCCTATATTCACTTAAACATATAAATAATATCCCAGTGAGGTGGAGAAGCACCCACTAACATCTCATAGAGCAGTTTAAAATCAGTTTCAACTGTATTCATACGAAAATTAAACGAAATTGCTATTTTTAAGAAAGATAGACCCCCCAACATTCATTTAATAAGGGAGTTTCAATAGCAACAGGAGAAGTAAAATAACCCAAAAACTGCCCCTCAGAGTTTCTAAAGAGACGATCAACAGCAGCAGACAAAATATCCTAACTGCCATCCACATTAACTTTCACTTAGCCGAGAGGAGGAAGCATCCATCTAACTAACAGAGGGGGCCTAGGTCTCCTACCTATATGAGCATAAGTAGCAGAAGCCCTTAGGGCCTTAAAAAAATAAGCTAGAATATAAGAAGTAGTGATAGTGGTAGTAGGGGGGGGAATCATACTTATGGTTGTTTCTAGCATACCATAAAAACCAGAGAACCAAGAAAGGGAAAAAAAAGATCCTTCCCTCAGCGTCAGCAAAAGTTTTCCACTCCCACAAGTAATTAGCTAAAATACCCCAGTGAGAACAGGGGATAGCAAAATGCAAACCAAAATGATTTCAGACCTTTAAGGAAAAGGCAAATTCAATAAAGGTATGTCATATATATATATATATATATATATATATA
>NW_018247870.1:75781-77167 GCF_001263595.1 Phalaenopsis equestris
ATATATATATATTAAATCCAATGAGGTATACTCCAAAATAATCATACCATAAACAAAAGAAAAAACATGTAAATGAGTTGTAAAGCCAAAACAAATCCTGCTCGAGAGTAACTAGGATCCGAACCGAGAGAGAGAGTTTGTGATGCACAACCAGAAAATATTCAAAAGCAAAACAGAAAGGTGTAGCTAGCAAAGCAGTAGAGGAGAAGGCCGTAAGATCCAAACCAATAAGCAAACTATAAGATGAGTCATCCATGTTTGAGGAAAACTGTAGAAGAAAACACCTCCAAAAAATGGAACCTAAAACCAGACTGAACAAAAGTTGGCATAATGATCCGGACCCCAAGCCACAGATGGGGTGACCACTCCAAAACACACAGAGTTCAGCACCCCCATTTAACCCAAAAAACCTCAAACCACCATTCAAAAAAAGCCAAGTTAGGTAGAACAATAATTGCACAAACTGGTGGGAAACCCCAGCATAAAACCAACCAGCAGAAGTCTAACACCAACACACCAAAGCCAAAAAAAAACTTAGAATAAAACAAAACCAATGACACCATCATTTGATAAATGGGATACCCAAACTATCCCCCATAAGAAATGTTTTCGAATCCCCAGAGAGCCTAGAACCAACCATAATAGTGGCATTAGCCATTTTAGCTAAATAATCAGCACGATTATTTCCTTCCCTATAAATAAAACTCATCCACAAGCTCAAACTATAAGCATCTATCACATTCCAAATCCTATTGATAATACAAACCACATTCTAAGGCAGACTTTGTAATTTAGAGAGAATTTAGAACAAAATGAAGGAGTCAGTATCCACCACAATATTAGAAAATTGAGAAGTGGTAGCCACTTGTAATGCAAGAAAAATAACCCAACATTCAATTTCTAAAGGGCAGTCAGCCCTAACAGGGGAAGCAAAATAACATAATGTGCAGCCCAACCAAACCCTAAAAATGCCACCAACACCAGCCCAAGTAAAGGACCAACTCTCATCAATGTTAATTTTGATCCAGCCAATTTTCGGAGGGTGCCAATTAAAAACCAAAGATCGGCGAAAAGAGACATCATAAACCTATCCCAGAAAATTCCTCTAAAGATGATGCAATATAATATAAGAAACAGTGAGAAAAAGGAGAGGGAGTGGAATTATTATGTTTATAGCTATTCCTAGTCATCAACAAAAAACAAAAAATAGTTAAAGGAAAATGCTCAGCCTTAGGGTGTGCATTCGTGGCATCCTTCCAAACCATGAGGATGTCATGGACCTCAAAATTTTGAGGCCATAAGATCCCAAAATACTGGCCAATCATATTTTAAACCACTTTAGCAAATTTGCATTCATATAATAAATGTACTCCGAATATATATATA
>NW_018247870.1:77242-90619 GCF_001263595.1 Phalaenopsis equestris
ACAGAAATATATATATATATATATATATTGGTTTAAGGAGATGTTATTGTCTCCCCACATGTTTGAATAAAGAAGGGGTTACAGGAAAAAGAAAAATAGCTGGAGAACTTTTGATTCAATATAGGAATCATCAGTCCTCCCAAAATGCCAACAAAAACAACTATTTGCCTAAAAATAGTCCCCAGATAACATGGGGAACACGACACGAAAAGGAGGGGGAAAGGAAACAACAACTGAAATAAAGCAGTCACTCTTGATCTTGATTAAAAATTCTGAAGTGTGGGACATCAATCCTGTCACCCTGCAGTAAAAACTGAAGGGTGTGGGGAGGGGAAACAGCAATAGAGAATTCCTTTAAGTTATAACCTTATCTAGCAAGCTAATTTGCAGGTTGGTTTCCCTCTCTATAAATGAACGTGTAGTGCACCTTTAGCTGTGAAGATATTTCTCTAATTTTTTTAATCCAATAAGTAAGGTGCCAGGGTACATGCTCCTTATCCTTTAGTATATTGATTACAGCAGTAGAGTCCACTTCTAACCATAAGTTGTACCAGCTATACATTTTGGCAATCTTTAAGGCCCAATAAACAGCCACAAGTTAAGTTTCAATTGCATCAACAATCAAAATGGGAATGTGAAAATATAATATGCATTTCCCCAAGTGATTTCTATAGACCCCCCCACACCTGCTCCTGACATATTGAAGCTTCCATCAATATTTATCTGTATTGCTTCCATCAGTATTTATCTTGATAGTGTGATGATCAGGAGGTTTTCAGTAAAACCTATGAACATGAGTCTGGTTAGGTTGACCCAAAGAGTAAGAGTTAGAAATGTTTGGAAATATTCTGAACTTAATCATCTTGTGTACATAAGAAAGACTATTTCAGACTATCTTTTCAGTTTTTGGTATATCTTCTTCAAACTTAGCCTTATTTCTTTCCATCCATATAAACCATGCAACAATGAGGGGTATAGAAGCATAGTTCCTCTTATTCCATGTCTGCCAGCAAGTGGTAATGTTGTCCCAAGTAAAGAGATTTTTGTCAATATTCAAGTGGGACATCAGTTTGTGTCAAACAAGTTGGACAAAATTTCATTCAAAAAATAGATGGGGCAGTGATTCATCCTCCTGAAGACAGAACCTGCATTTAGAAGGCCCCCTTAAACCCTTTAATTTAAGGATATCATTAGTAGGAAGTAGATTATGAAAAACCCTCCAACAAAAAAATGACATGGAGGGGGACAGAAAATTGTTCCAAATAATTGTGCTCCAGGCTAGGTGTTCCCATTGGAATACTTTAAAGTAGATGGCTCTGGTAAGACTTTGATTTGAGAAAGACTGTCAAACAATTTTATCAGGCTTTCTTCTGTCAATTTTGATGCTGGCAATTTTTGTTACAAAATTGGCATGGAGAATATTTGAGAGTTTAAGTCAAGACCAATCATCATCCACCCAGCAGTCAGCTACCTTGAGATCAGTGTTAGTGGCACTACAGATAGGGGACAACCAATCTTTAGTGCACCAATTATCAAGCTAGAATTTTATATCTCCTTTCCCCAAGTCCTAAATGAAAAGGTTTTCAGCAATATGTCTTATGTTCAACATCTTTCCCCATATTTTGGAATCCCCTATCTTTCTTTCAACAAGTGTGGGGTGTTGGTCTCTACATTATTTTCCCTTCATGAAAATAGCCCACAAAGAAGTCTGAGCTCTGAAATTAATTCAAAGCTTGCATAAGTTGATTTGGAAGAGTTGATTAATACCCTTGAAGCCAATACCCCCAGCCAGCTGGGGTTTAACCACTTTTTGCCAAGAAGCCCAATGCATTTGTTGCCTCTGTCCAAACTATAAAAATCTGTTAAAAGCCCTTTCAAGCTGAATTTGGGTGCTTTTCTTTATATTTGTCATCTGCAGGATATAAGAGGGAAAAGTAGTTAGAATGCTTTTCGGCAGTGTAATTCTACCCCCATTAGAAAGAAAGGAATGAGTCCACCCATTAAGGTAGGTAGTGATCTTATTTATGACTTCCTCAAATTGAATTTTTATGGTTCTTCCAGTAAGAAGCATGACCCCCAAATACTTGACAGGAAGATGGGAGTTTGAGAAGCCTGTATAGCTAGAAGCCCATTGTTTGCAATTTGCAGTTGCTTGTTTATTAAAAATCAGTAGGCACTTCTCAGGACTGAAACACATACCAGTGTGTTTAGAACTTTTGAAGAGTCTAATACAGTTTCCTTACAGCATTCTTGTGAGTTCTAGAGAATACCATGATGTCATCAACATAGAGCAAGTGGGTGATGGCAATGCTGGATCTATGATGATAAATAGTGTAGTTTTGGTTGAACAGAGATTCATCCAGCATTTTAAATAAATAGTCAATTGCAATAACGAACATAGTGGGGGATAAGGGGTCCCCTTGCTTCAAACCTCTAGATGCAGTGAAAGACCCCAAGCCTTTACCATTTATGAGAATAGAGTGATTATTATTATGAAGTCATTTGTGAATCAGCTGACAGAAGTCTATGTTTAAACCTCTAGCTGTAAGAACATCCATAGTGAATCCCCAACTGATAGTATCATAAGCCTTTTTCAAATCCAACTTATAGATCAAATTGCCACCTTTACAAGTCTTATTCAGATCATTCAGAAGTTCCTGTGCCAAAAGAGTTGTCAATAATAGATCTCCCCTTCACAAAGGCAGTCCGATTGGGTTTAATGATGTGTTCAAGATGAGATTGTAGCCTATTGACAATGAATTTGCTGATCACTTTGCTGATTACAGTGGCTAGACAAATAGGTCTGAAGTGATTCGAGGTGGTTTGTATCGCAGATTTGGGGATCAGCACAAAAGTAGAAGCACTAAAGCAATGTGGGAGATTATTTCCTTGAAAAAAACTGGCCACAACAGCTATCACCTCAGGTTTAATAATGTCCCAAGATTTCTTATAAAACTCAGCTGTGAATCCATCAGGACCAGCTGCTTTGTTGCTATCAATAGAATTTATAGCCTCCCAAATCTCCTTTTCATCAAAGATGTCAGCAAGTTTTAAATTAGCAGTGTAATTCTGCTCAACAGTGAAATAATTTGGATCAATAGGGATTCTGTGATTGTGTTCCTGGTTCAACAGATTTTTGAAATAGCTTATAGCATCATTAGCTATTTCAAAATTCTCATGAAGCCAATTTCCCTCAACAGTCTCAATAGCATGAATAGTATTGCATTTCCTTTTGCACTTTATGTAAGCATGGTAACTTTTTGCTTCAAAAATTGGTCTTGATAATCAATAGCAATAAGAAGTTTATTTTGGACACTCAGCAATTCCTTTTCCTCAACTATTCTCTCCTGTTCAATTTGCTCCAATCTTATAACTTCCTCCTCTAGCTCTTGCACTTTAGTAAGGACATTCCCAAATGCCCCCCAACTCCAACTCCTCAGAGCTTTAGCAGTTTTGATTTCGAATAAACTGAGTTTAATGAGTGGGTCAGTGTGTGAAATTCCATTCCAAAGGTTGGCAATGTAAGAGTTGTAGGAAGGATGGGAAGATCACATGTTCAGATATTTAAATGGGGAAGGGGAAGATGTGTTATCTGAGGAGGTAATGCTAATACGGATAGGTCTTTGGTCAGAACCAACAAGACTGAGATGAGTTACAAAAGTGAGAAGTAAATGGTTGTACCAGCTTTTATTGACCAAACATCTATCAAGTCTTTCCCAAAATTTTCCCCTCTTCTAAGTAAAAGCAGGTCCCTTGAAGTCCAAATCAAACAGCCCATAACTGTGGATATTATCATTAAAAGTATTCATTTTAGCATGGTTAGGAGCTCTACCCCCAATTTTTTTAGTAGGAGAAGCAATGCAGTTAAAGTCTCCCCCTACAATCCAGGGGGAGTCCATTAGCTGGCTGATATTCAACAAGCAACTCCAAAGCTCCTTTCTGTCTTCCTTAGTACAACCTACATAAATAAAAGCATCATATCCCAAATGTCCATTTATATTGAACATGAAATGGACAAATTGTTGATGATTAACAATGATGTTCCATCTGATTTCCTTTCTACATAAAATCCAAATTTTATTATTGGTATTGACAAAATTAATGAAACCAGGAAACTTCTTGATAAACTTTTGATGGTTCTCGTGAACCATAGGCTCAAGAATCACAATGCACCAAAGTTTATATTTATAATTAAATGTAAAACTCTTTTAAGATAAAGGGGATTGGCTATTCCCCTAATGTTCCAACAAAGGATATTAATCACTTGATGGATGGATTTGGAGGGATGGTTGTGATTTGATCTGGTTCTGCCTCTGTGATGGTAGGGAGAACCAATCTTAGTTCTGGCTTTACTCTCTACCTGCTTTAAGCTTCCCTGCTGTAGTTTCTGTACTTCAGTTACTTGTTTTCTTTTCCTTCTAGCTATTTGGACCTGCCAATCATCTTCAATAGCCTGTTGAATATCAGCAATAACATGTTCCTCAAGAGCCTTACCATGAATGTCTATCTGTCCTTCCTCATGAGGGGAAGGTGAAGGAGTGATTATAGTAATTTCATGGATTTACTTTCTAGCTATATTGATTGGATAAGTCACTGTGTTTCTGTTTGTGGGGGAATCTTCTGATGGCTCACCTAAAGGATCCTCTGATGAAGAGTTTACATTGATGGTTGGGAGTGTTTCATCAATCCTTTGGGTGGTATCTTTCCTGTTATGCAGATGTGTTTCTTCAGCAATGTTTTCCATGGCTTCCAATGAGGTTTTTCCTGTTTCCCTATGATCCCTACCAGCATTTCTTCTAGTTGGTGGATGTAATCTGTAGCACTTTTCCACTATGTGGCCAAACATTTTGCAATGTTGGCAATAGTAGGGTTTTTGTTCAGGTACAATGTCCTGCCAAAATCCTTCAGTATCTGAGCCAATCCAGATTCTTTTTCAATTCACGGAGGGTGATGTCTCTCTCGACTTGTATTCTAGCCAGTGTTGGCCTGGATTTGTTATAAGTAGGGGCATCCACTTTTAAAGGTGTGCCCAAAGCTCTTCCTAAGTTGAACAAGGCATTCAGCTTAAAGAAATGAAGTGGAAGACCTGAAAACTTGTACCAAAGAGGAACCACAGGTGGTTCTTTTCTTGGATCAAAGTCAGGAGTTCACTTAACAATTTTCATAGTAGCTCCAACAATAATTACTGATTGCTTTGCAAAAAGTCTTGCATAATCTTCTTCAACAGCTAATTGGATTAGCAGGTGCCTCCCATCCAACAGCCCTATCTTCCAATTTCCAATAAATTTTAGAGATTCAAAAAAATTTTTAACCAGCTCCATTTTTGGATGTCCCAACTGTGGATGTCCCACTAACTAACCAGCTCCATTTTTGGATGTCCCAACTAAAATTTCCCTTCTAAGGTAAATTTTACTTCCTCTTTAAGGTTTGTGAAGTCTCTGTTTGTGAAGAACACAACAGTCTCCCCCTCCTTGAATCCAAGTGGGTGGATGCAAGGACTAGTTCCTTTACCTGCAGCAGTATCATGAAATTCTTGAGGGAATATCAAGTGGTCAAAATCCTGTAGAACATCAGTAGTTTTTCCAACAACCCCAGCATAAGTTGCTTTGTTCCATTGAGAGTTAGTAGCTATGTCAATAGGTGTAGTCATAGTAGAGACTCCACCAAAAACAGGAGAAATCCCACCCAACAGCAGTTAAAGAGGCAGTGCAGTCTGCAGGGGGCACCAACCAGTGAAAACCACCAGTCAGACACCAGCAAACCAAAGACAAGATTGTCTTCCACTACTAGGCACCAAAAAGGAAAGAAAGGGGGGAAGAAACTCCAGCAGCTAAAAGAGTAGCTAGAGAGGAATCCAATGGAACAGTAACACCAAAGACACTCACAAGAGTGTCTCCACCACCACCTAGAAGAAGTCCTTGAAGAAAGGTAGCCACCACAAGCCACTACTTCTGAGTTCCCCTTCAGCCAGCAACCTCCAAACATCATCCTTTCAGAAACCCTAGCAGAGCACCATCAACATCCTGTTATATATATGTATATATATATAAACTTATTTTATTTATATTTCTTTAGTATTTTATTTTTTGAATTTTAATTTTTGTTTGCAAATTTTAGGATCTGAAGGTTTAGTATTAAATGAATTATAAAAAAATTTGAAAGTAAAAACAACCTCACAATTCTCAAGAAATGGAAAACACATCACAAAATAACACTGTGATATTAACAACGAAAAATGAATATCAAAATTTATAAATACCTTTAAGGGATTTCGCAAACCCTACGATAGATGAAATTCACTTTAGAATTCAAATCTCTATTGTAGCAGCTAACTCATTTGAACTTAAACCTACAATAATATAAATTGCGCAAATTAATCTGTTTGGGGGAACACCAACTGAGGACACAAATTTTCATCTTGTTAGTTTTCTAAAACTTTATGCTACATTCAAATATGATGGTGTATCAAACGATGCAATTAGACTTAAACTTTTTCTTTTTTTCTTAAGGGATAAAGCTAAGATGTGGCTAAACTCATTAGCACTTGAATCTATTAAAACTTGGGGAAATATGACACGAAAATTCTAGGTTAAATACTTTCCTCCTTCAAAAAATGTTAAGCTTAGAAATGATATTTTTTCTTTTATTCAGTATGAAGGGGAGTCAATTTATGAGGCTTGGGAACGATTTAAGAAACTCCTTGTAAAGTGTCCACATCATGCTTCACCTGGCTGGTTAATTATTTAAACATTTTATAATGGGTTAATAGGATCCCTTAAATCTATAATTGATGTTGTTTTTTAGGATCTTTAATGTCAAAATCATTTAATAAAGCACATGTCTTAATTGAAGAAATGGCCACTAATAATTTTTAATGGCCCACAAAAAGGGTAAATCTTAAAAGAGTGTCTAGTATTCATGATAATGATATTTTTACCATCTGAGTATCTCAAGTTATTGTAATATCTAAGAAGTTAGGTAATTATGTTATGAATTTTTTCCAAATACCTCAAGCAAGTGAGGAAAATTTATTAGTACAAATGAATTATTATCAATCATGAGAAACTTTACATGCAGTTTTTAATAAACCTAATGACCCATATTCTAACTTTTGTAACCCAAGTTAGTAAAACCACCCCAAATTTAATTGGAACAATTCTGTTGGTGGAAATTAGCAATTGGGGAACAATCAAGTGAACCCTGTAGGAAACTAGGACAATCAAGGTAGTTCTAACTATCGACCTTCTTATCCTTCAGGCTTTAATAACCAACAATTTAAGGAAAAGAAGTTGTCTATAAAAGAAGCAGTTTTACAAATAGGTAATCAAATGCAAATTCAAAGTGCTACAATAAGAAATATTGAGAATCAACTGGGACAAATTGCTAACGCACTTAACAATAGACACTATGCAACACTTCAAAGTAATATTGAAATAAATCCGAAAGATAAAGGAACAAAAAAGGAACAAATTAAAGTTGTTCAACTTAGGAGTGGAAATGGAACAAATTAAAGTTGTCCAACTTAGGAGTGGAAATGAATTAAAAATTGGAATTCAAAAAGAGATTTAAATTGAGAGAGAGATTGAAGAAATTGAAAAACCTAAAGAAACTATTTCTAAAGACCAAGAACAATCTGTCTCTCCAACTAAAAATGATTTAAAAAGAACATCACCTCATTTTCCTCAAAGACTTGGACAACAAAAGCTTGATCAACAATTTTCAAGAGTTTTGAGATATTTAAGAAGATTACAATCAATATTTCATTTGCAGAAAATTTGGAACAAATGCTAAGTTATGCCAAATTTATGAAAGATATATTAAACAAAAAGAGGAAGTTCGAAGCTAATGAGACCGTTGCACTTAGTGAAGAATGTAATGCATTAATTCAAAAGAAGCTTCCTCAAAAGATTAAAGACCATGGTAGCTTCACTATACCCTGTGCGATAGGAGAAAATTTTTATGGAAAATACTTATGCAGCTAGCATTATTCTCATGCATTTAGGAGCTAGCATTATTCTCATGCCTTTATCCATATTTTGAATGTTAGACTTAGGAGAGATTTATCCCACTACTATAACCCTTCAGTTAGTTGATCAATCTATCACTTATCCTAAAGGGGTTATAGAGGATGTACTTCTTAAGGTGGATACAATTATCTTCATTGTGGATTTTATTGTGCTAGACATGGAATAAGATAAAGAAATTCCTATTATTTTGGGGAGATCTTTTCTTGCTACCGGACGTGCTACGATTGATGTACATAAAGGAGAGTTGACCATGAGAGTTAATGAACAGGAAATAACATTTAATGTTCTAAAGTCAATGAGGTATTTAATCCCAACTTTCTATATCGACGCAAACTATGATGTATGTGATTATATGCTTAATTTTCTTAATAGTAAGTCCTACTTTGCAACAAAGCCAAAAAGTTGATCCAAAGCAAAAGCTAGGTAAATTTTCCATTATGAAGCAAAGAAGAATATAATTATAATAATAATTAAAATATGGGATACTACACAAGTATACATATCGTTATCAAGTAATATATGACCTTTTGATTAAGCCCCAAATATCAAACCCATGGGGAAAATTGGTAATATGCACTTTATAAAATAGGAGAAATTAGGTAACTAAATTTTACTTAGCAAAATATTCTTACTTAAACCCAAGATGTTATAATAGGAATGAAAGTTTGATTCTTTTCATAATTTTTAATTTATAAAAATAAAGTAAATAACTAATTAACTTAACTAAATACTTGTAAGATGAAAGCAATATATATAAAATATATTTTTCCTTATTATGAATCAGTCATAACTATAGAACTTCTGTTGTGGAAGTATACTAATTGTGTCTTTTTCCTTATTATGAATCAGTCATAAGTATAGAACTTCTGTTGTGGAAGTATACTAATTGTGTTGTGTCAAATAGAAGCAAAAATATTTTTTACTCTTACTAGAGATGTTATAAAGAACATTGGTTAATTTATAGTTTGAATAGTTTTGAAGACACGTTAGGTATGGAAGATGCTAGCTCTCACTCTAGAATTCCTTTTTTTCCCTTCACATGGGGGCCAACATCTCGTATCAAAACCTAAAACTATAAATCAAATTGGGGGCTTTAGCCTGTCGCTTTAAAGTCCTCTAATTCTACACCATGAAATTTTATTTCCTTATTTATTTGCACTTAACCCCATGAGCTACATTCTCATCCAAGAAATCAAATGTGATTCTTACCATTTTTTGACTGAGATAATACCATCTCAGATCTTACATATTCTCATAACAGGTATTAACTTCTTAATTGGTCAAATCAAGAAGTAAATAAAGCAAAAGGTTTCAAATCAACACAACTTCTTCCAACATTAAAGTCTAATACTTCACACAACTTCCTTTCAATACTTCATCCAACACTTTTTACTTTTCATTTAAAAAAAAAAGATAAAAAAAACTACTCAGAATCCATGGAGAAAACACAACCACACATGAGTTTAAAAGTAGAAATGATGCTCACAAACAAGAAATTTAAATTAAAAATCAAGTGTAGTCACAAAGATAAACACTCATCTTAAATTCTCTCCACAAAATGTCTTGAAGTTCCTTTGAATTCTCTTAATTCTCTCACAATACAAACTAACACTCAAAATAAAATAAAATAAAATAAAGGTGGCGACGATGGGCGGCGGTGGCGGCGGCGATTGTTAATTTTGGTGGTTGGCTGCAGGATCCTTCTTTTGAAAAATCCAAGTCCTTTCTTATAAAAATCCAAGGGGGAAGAAAAGCAGTCAGCGGTGGCGACGACGGTGACGGCGGTGGTTACTTGGATGGATGATGGCTGTTGGTTGGGATTGGCCTTTCTCTCTCTGATGATCGAAGTCTTTTTTTATAAAAATCTAAAAGGTGCCTTGGTGTCTCTTTAAAATGATTCAGTACCTTGTTAAAGAAAAATGTTATAGTATGGATATTATTAATTACATGATAGTTAAACATTACCAAGAAAAATGTGAAGTCATTTATGAGGAAAATGATGAAGTGGTATTAGATCATGAAGGAATAGATAGTGAAACTGAAAGTGATTTTGAAGAAAAATCATCATAGATAAATGCTGAGTATACTAATCATGTTACGAAAAACTTTGAGATTTTGAATACTACTAAAAAAATAAATCTTTAATATCTTCAATTGAAAAACCTCCTAAACTTGAGAAGAAAGTACTTCCTACGCATTTGAAGTATGCATTCTTAGGAAATTATTCAACTTTACCTATGATAATATCCTCAAATTTAATTAAAGATTAGGAATAAAAATTATTGGAGATATTAAGAAATTATAAAAAAGCTTTTGGTTGGATATTATCTGATATTAAAGAAGTCAATATTTCAATCTATATGCACAGAATTTTAACGGAAGATAACTATAAGCCTAGGGCTAATCCTTAAAGAAGATTAAATTCAATCGTGAAAGAAGTGATAAAGAAAAAAATTTTAAAGTGGTTAAATGCTGGAATTATTTATCCTATATCTGATAGTGCATGGGTTAGTCATATTCATTGTGTTCCTAAGAAAGGAGGAGTGATTGTAGTCATGAATGAAAAGAATGAATTAATTCCAATAATACAAGTCACTGGATGACGAATCTTTATTGATTATGGAAAATTAAATACCATCACTTGGAATGATCACTTCCCTTTACCTTTCTTGAACCAAATGTTGGATAGACTAGCTGGATATGAATATTTTTGTTTTTTTTTATGGATATTCTGGCCACCATCAAATATCTATTGCTCTAGAGGATCAATAAGATACTACTTGTACAAGTCCTGATGAGACTTCTGCTTTTAGAAGAATGCTTTTTGGTTTATGTAACGCACCTGCTACTTTCCAAAGGTGTATGATGTATATTTTAGTGACTTAATTGAGAAAGGAATTGAAGTGTTTATGGATGATTTCTCATTTTTTGGAACCTCTTTTGATTCATGCTTATATCATTTAGCAAAGGTTCTAAAACACTATGAAGAAACAAAATTAGTTCTCAATTGAGAAAAAATGTCAATTTATGTTCACAGGAGGGATTGCAATGAGACATAAAATTTCTAAAAATGGTATGGAAGTGGATGAAGCCAAAATTCAAATTAATGTTAAATCACAACCTTGTAATTCAATAACTACTGTAAAAAGTTTTATAGGACATGTTGGATTTTATAGGAGGTATATTGAAAACTTTTTTAGAATTGCTAAGCCTCTTTGCCATCTTTTAGAAAAAAAGATAATAAGTTTGATTTTAAAGATTATATCCTTAAAGCTTTTAATTTATTAAAGGAAAATTTAATCACTGCACATATCATTGTTTCACATGACTAGGAAAAACTGTTTGCATTAATGTGTGATGCACGTAATTACGCTATTAGAGCTATTTTATGATAAAAATATGACAAGATTTTTAAAGTTATATATTATGCCAGCAAAACTCCTAATGAATCTCAAATTAATTACACAATAACTAAAAAAGAGTTATTGGCAATAATATGTGCTTTTTATAAATTTAGATCATGTTTTCTTGGAGCTAAATGTGTTGTGCATGCTGATCATTTCACTATTAAATATCTTATGTCAAAAAAGATGCAAAACCAAGATTAATCAGATGAGTCCTTCTTTTGCAAGAATTTGATTTTAAGATAGTGGATAGAAAAGGAGCTGATAATCAAATTGTTGATCATCTGTCAAGACTTGAACATGAAAAAGAAAAGAACAATGAAGATAACATAAATGAGAATTTTCCTGATGAACAACTCTATGTTGTTGATGAGTGGCATATACCGTGGTATGCAGATATAGTTAAGTATTTAGTTAGTAATATTCTACCTTATGGACTAACAAGCCACCATAAAAAATAAGTTTATGTATGATGCAAGGTTTTATTTACATAAGAAATGTCGTGATTTAGTCATTCAAAGATGTGTACCAATTAATGAAAACCTTGAAATTATACAAAAATTTCATAAATCTGAATTTGGGGGACACTTTGGAATAGAGAAGACTACAAAACCTTGAAATTATACAAAAATATCATAAATCTGAATTTGGGAGACACTTTAGAATGGATAAAACAACATTTAAAATTTTACACTCTGGATTGTTTAGATTTTATTGGCCTACACTATTTAAGAATGTTAATAATTATGTGAAAATTTGTGATCAATATCAGAGAGTAGGAAATATTTCTAAAAGAGATGAAAGACTCTAAATTTTACTTTAGAAGTTGAAATTTTTTGTTGGGGGGTTTAGATTTTATGGGTCCATTTGTACAATATTCAGGAAAGATTTATATCTTATTAGTTAGAGACTACGTGTCTAAATGGATTGAAGCGATAGCCTTGCCTCATTGAGATGTGTTGAGTGTTGCAAATTTTTTAAACAAAAATATTTTTACAAGATTTGGAATGCCAAGAGTGATCATTCATGATGGGAGAAGTCACTTTAAGAATTTTATAATGGACACATTACTTAGAAAATATGGAATTAAACTTAGGATAGTTGATCCCAAATTTTATATGTCAATGTGATGTATGTGATTGTATTCTTAATTTTTCCTTACTTATAATTCTTATTTTGCAACAACACCAAATACTTGATCACCGCCAATAGCTAGGCAAAAAAACTTGACTTCAAAGTAAATAAGAATATAATTATTATATTTAATTATGGGATACTACCCAAGTGTATGTATCATTATCAAGTAATATAAGACTTTTCAATTAAGCCATAAATATTAAACCCACAAGGACAACTACAACATGCAACTAAAATCAGAAGAAATTAGATAAAAAATTCTACTTAACAAAATATTCTTACTCAACTGTAGATGTTATAATAGAAATGAAAATTCGATTCTTTTAATGAAAGTTCGATTCTTTTTGGTAATTTTTTATTTTTTAAAAATAAAGTGAACAACTAACTAAATTTAACTAGATATTTGTAACTAGGCAAGAATTAAAGAGGGGGGGGGGGATGGGTTTTTTTTTCCTTATCATGAATCAGTAATACGTATAGAAATTCTATTGAGGAAGTATTCAAATTGTGTTGTGATAAATAGAAGCAATAAGATTCTTTACCCTTACCAGAGATGCCATAAAGAACATTGGATAATTTGAATTTTGAATAGTCTTGAAGACAGAATAGGTAGGGAAGATACTAGCTCTCACTCTAGAGTTCCCTCTTCTCCCTCCACCTTAAGGCTAACATCTCATATCAAAACCTAAAAAATAGATGAAATTGTGGGCTTTAGTCTATCACTCTAAAGTCCTCAAATTCTACACCCTTTAAAGTTTATTTCCCTATTTATTTGCACTCTATCATATGAATTACATTCTCATCCATAC
>NW_018247870.1:90865-111562 GCF_001263595.1 Phalaenopsis equestris
TCATGGAGAAGTCAGAATTCATGGAGAAAACACAACCACACTTAAGTTTGAAAATAGAGTTCATGCAAACAAAGAAGAAGTCTAAATTAAAACCAAATGTAGTCACAAAGATAAAAAAAAATATCTTAAATCCTCTCCACCAAAGTCTTAAAGTTCCTTTGAATCTTTTCCTTCACTTATAATACAAACTATAACTTAAAATAAAAAGAAAAGTGGTGGCGGCAGCTATGGGCAGCGACGACAGCGTGTGGGCGACTAGAATGGGGGATGACAATCCTCTCCCATCGCTTTAACCCAAGTCTTCTTTTATAATTTTCTAAAAGGTGCCTTGGTGTCTCTTCAAAATGTGTACAAATTCAGTGAATCTTCCAAGAGTTGCCTCCTTTCAAAAGTTAATTGAATTTATTTTTGTTTCTATTAATTATTTCCCACATTTTCACCAAGGGTTGCTTCAAACACCTCTTCAAAAATTTGTCCAAATTCATTGAATCATCAAGTAACTACTTCTCACACTTAAGCACGTGGTATTGGGAGTTTAGGCGCAACTTTCTCTATTTTATTGGCACGCAAGTGCCAGTTTTGGGCGCTTAGGAACCTTAGTTCAATTGCATGCCTTCTTTATTCGTACTCCAAATTTGATCCGTTTTCACTCCTTTCACTATTTTTCATCCATTTGATTGTACCTGAAAGAAAAACACACAAATACCTTTCATTAAAGCACAATATCTCAAAAATAGGTATAAAAATGTGTACATAAGGACTATATATTTTAGGTGTATCAATAGCCACAACTTATCAGCCTCAGATTAGTGGATTAGCAGAAGTATCAAATCGTGAAATCAAAAGAATTTTGGAGAAAACTGTGAATCTTAAAAGAATTGATTGGTCTGATAGAATTGATTATGCATTATGGGCTTATAGCCTATAAAACTCATATACGAAAGTCTCTATATAGGCTCATATTTGGAAAAGCTTGTCATTTACCAGTTGAGTTAGAGCATATAACTTATTGAGCAATAAAAGAATTTAATTATAATTAGAAGGATGCTGGAGAAAATTGATTGTTGCAATCAAATGAGCTCAAGGAAATTATGAATGAATCTTATGAAGTTGCTCATATTTTTAAAGAAAAGATGAAAATTAGCATGATAAAAAGATTTTGAGAAAGAGATTTTAAGAAAGAATTTGAGCCTGAACAAGAAGTTTTATTTTACAATATACGATTGAAATTATTTCCTGAAAAATTTAAGTCCGGGTGGATGGGGCCATTTATTGTGAAAAAAGTTTATTTTTATGGGGCTGTGGAGATTAAAAATCCAAAAACTGAACATATAACCAAGGTAAATGGACATAGGTTGAAGCCTTACATTGGAGAAAACAAGCCCTATCATAAAGAGACTTTAGCGTTAGGTCTGTCCAAGTAAAATATTTTGATACATCGGGCTGACGATGTTAAACCAAGCGCTTTGTGGGAGATAACCCATACTTATTGGTGTGATTTGATCTTTGTTCGTTATTGTGTAGTATCGTGAGTATCCTTTACTTTTGTAGCATTATTTTAACACTATTTAAGGTACTAAAAATGATTGGAAATTGAAGGAATTTAACGTTAGGTGAATCAGTATTCACTTGGATACTGGCGCCTAGGTGCCAAAAATTGGTGTCTAAGCATTGGCACCTAGGTGTTGGAGTCCTGCAATGATGGCGCCTAGCCGCAACAGTTTATGGACATGGGAAAACCACCCTAAAGTAGTTTTTCTCCATTTTTCTCTATAAAACTGCCTAGACTTCATCCCTAATCTTCATTCCTTCAAAGATTCAACCAGAGAAGAGAGTTTAGAAACAGTTGGAGTTCTTAATTGCTTCCATGGAGAAAGAGAAAATGGAGTTGGAAATAAGTTTGCGCATAATGATGCCCTAACCTATTTTGATGGATTCTTAACGCTGAGTTTGGAGAAGGTGACAAGCAGGTTGGGGAAGATTGAAGAGAAGCTTTCCAAAATGCACAACAAGTTGCATGAGATGTATCACCAGTACGAGCACTTGGAGTGGCAGATGAAACTTTAATAAGATTACTTGTCGAATTATCAAGATGCCCAGGTAGCCATGTATAACAAGAATAATTATCAAGATGCTCAGGTAGCCATGTATAACAAGAAAAAATGGATTAATGAAAAGGAGATTATGGAACTTTCTCGCACCCTTGTCTTCTACACATTTGATCAAAGTTGTTTGGCATGTGAGAAGGGTGATGAGAATGAGATCAACAAGGATTGTACAGGGATTGATCATTAGAATATGGTTCATGTGATTGTGCTTCATGTTTGATTGCTTTAAATGTGTTATGTGTGCTACTTTATCTTGTTGATGATTGTGTGGTATTTTGCTTGTGTTGATTTGCTAAATTGTGCTTGTGTGTGATATTGTACTGTTATATGAAAGTTATCAATGAAAGTTATGTTTGTATAAGCCCCCTTGTTAGAATGTTGGAATTGATTTTGAATTGAAAATTGTAAAATAAAAGATGTTGGGGACATAATAAACATAAGGTGTGGTGTTAAATTAATGTGAAATTCAGGTTTGAATGGCTTAGTCTTGATGTGTTTCACTTAAAACACAAGGAAAGAAAAATTTTGGGTCTGACACCTAGGCACTAGATCTGGTGCCTAAGCACCAGACTACCCGCATACCATGGCGCATAGGCACCAAAATCTGTGCATAGGTGCCGATTCACCTGAACCGGCTAAAACTGAAATTTTTTGAAATTTAAATTGAACCCACGCCATTTTTAACTCCAAAGCTCCTTCTTCTTTATATTTTTTTGCAAAAACTAGTCTCAGGGTTCTTCGTAAAGCTCAAATCTTCAAGTTACTTGACTCAAATATATTGGATTTTATCTTCTCGAGATTAGACTACATTTTGGAATAATTATTTTGCAATTTCACCATGGATTTTTCATACATTGAGTGTAGACCAAAAATATGAAACAATATTTGATTTAGTGGTGAAAATTTTAAGGATTCTAAGCTTTGTTAGCTTGAAAAAGCCGATAGAAAGCCTATTTTCTTGATTTTAATTTTTTTTGGAAATTTTTCTTCAAATATATTTTAGATGGCTCCTAAGATAAAAAGCGGAAGAGGAAAAAAATCTTATGATGGTGTCAAATTTGTTAGTGTAAATACGCAAATTCGTTACAATGAATTTGCCTCTTTGAGAAAGTTACAATGAATTTACCTTTTTTGGTGGAGCTATAAGGAAAATTATTGTGGCAGATCAAAGGGAGAGTTTATGTTACTTTACTGTTGTTTTCATCATCGTTATGATTAGAGAATTTTATGCAAATTTACTTGAAGCTGATGATGATGAAGTGTTTGTTTGAGGAAGAGGAGTAGAGTTTACTGTTGAGAGGATTAATAGATATACGGTCTGCCACCTGAGATTGATTATTTCTATTTAGAGTTTATTCCTTCTGAGGAAGACTTGGATCAGATCGTGGCATATTTGCCTGATGGTCGTGGAGCTTGGAAGTTTCAAAATGATTGAGAGGTAAAATTTTCTTCTTTTAAGCTCAATGCTACTTCAAATTCATGACAATATTTTATTTTAGCTCGCTTCCTTCCGTCGAATCATTTAAGTGATGTGTATCGTGGCATATTTGCCTGATGTCCGTGGAGCTTGGAAGATTCAAAATGATTGAGAGGTAAAATTTTCTTCTTCCAAGCTCAATGCTACTTCAAATGCATGACAATATTTTATTTTTGCTCGCTTCCTTCCGTCGAATCATTTAAGTGATGTGACTAGAGAAAGAACTATTTTAAATTACTGCATTCAAGAAAGAAAACCTATAGATGTGGGTGCTCTTATTTATGATGCTATTAATACCTCTGCGAGAGCTAGTAAGACTTCAGGTCTTGGATTTTCATCTTTGAAACTTATTTTTTATAAAGACTCTGGAATTAAGTTTGAACATTGGGAAGAGAAGTTGAAACCAGATGGCCTAGAGATAGAGTTCAAGGTGCACCTTCTACTTCTACTTCTAGGCCTTCTACTTCTAGAGCCTCTACTTCTCTATCTGGATACTGGGATGTATTGAGTGAAAGATATTTGCCTCTACTTCTCCATCTGGATAGTGGGATGTATTGAGTGAAAGATATTTGGAACACCAGAATGATATGTTCCTGATGCAGTGTTGTATGGAAGATATTGAAACAAATTTAATCGTATGGTAGATTTTGTTAGAAGGAAGAGTGAATATGATGAGGCAATGATGAAATTAATAAAGGGAGACCATACGCTTGAATTTCCTACATGTCCTCGATCTACACCATTTGAGAGTCACAAATCTATGGATGAAGATATTCTCTTTGATTCTGATGATGATGAGGATGAGGATGAGGATTAGACTTGTTCCCTATTCTGTAAAAGTTATGGTTTCTAGATCTATCTTATAGTAGACTCTTTATGTATGTTTTGTTGCCCTATACTTTTATTTTTAGTGCTAATTTTGTTATTCTTTTACTTAGAACTGGATATATTTTAGATTAGTTCTTTTACATTGCAAATTTTCATGTTATATCTGTTTTTAATTTAAATTCTCTACTACTTTGAACTTGATTATTAACTGTACTTGTACTGTTCTCCTACTTAGAAATTTAAAATTTTTCTCTTTCTTCATGCTTACTTTCTTCATGTCTTTCTTCATGCTTATTATAAACGTAACTGTCTAAACTAATTTAAAATTTAAGTTTGGGGGAAGGAATAAAATTTTTAAAACTAAACCTTATTTGCCTTAAGTAAAATATATTTTCAAAAATTATTTTAATATAACCTCTGGTATGTTGAGATAGCTTGAGATAACTATATTTTTAATTTTATAAATAATTTAGTAAACTTCAGTAAAAATTTTTTAATAATAAGATTAATTCTGTTTTTGAGATATTTAGTATAAGAGTATAAATTTTTTTTTTTCTATTTAAGTAAAGAAAATTGTATTTTTGAGAATGTTAAAGATCTTGGATTTTTATTTGTAAAGAAAGAATTAAGACTTTATGAAAAATCTATTTCTAGCTAATACACATTTATCAAGTAACAAAATGTGAAAAGGTTTTAACTTTAAGAAGAGAATGGTGGAGTTCAAAATCATTATCGGCTCTCCAGCTACAGCAATCACACAATTGACATGAAAAAAAAAAGAAAGGATTGAAAATGATCCTGAAAGAAAAAGAGAAGAAAAAGGAAAAGAAAAACAAAAAGAAATGTGGAGAAACTTGAGTAGATGTCTAATAAAAAATTGGCTTCACTTAAATCATCTTAAGAAAATGGACATAATTACATTTCTAAGCTTATTTATTAAGTATTAGCATACTTACTAGTAAAGTTCTCATGATATTCTTTTTCATATAATTTTCCTAAGTCTTTTTAATATGATAAATTACAATTATTCTTGAAATAAATAGGAAATCATAATTCTTAAACTTGACTAATAAATATTTTTACACTCTAGTTTTAACCTATGTTATTAAAAGTATTTCTAAAAGTTTCACTGTTGCATTTATAAAACAAAAATTATAGAAATCTTCAAGGAAAACTCACTTCCATAAGTTATACTTTAAGTTATACTTTTTATATATATACTTTTTATATATAGTAAGAAAGGTTACTTGAGGATAAATAACATTTAATTTTTGGGGAATTGATGCACGTTAAAATTACTTTTTTTATAAACATTTTATGCTTAATTTTTTAGGATATTATGCTTTAATGAAGGGTATTCTTATGTTTTTGGTTGCAGGTGCAAGGAAAAGAGTTTAAGAGTAAAAAGGAGCAAAAATACATAAAAAAGGAGCAAGATGGGCAAAAATTAAAGGAAAGTGCCAAACCAGTCGAACTAGCATCTAGGCCCCATGGTTACTTTCTAGAAGATTCATTAAATGAGGCTGAATTTTGAAGAGATGTATGAAGCAACCCTTGGTCTTTTTTTAAGCTAAAAAACTATGGATTAATTCCAAAAGGAAAGGGGGTCAAATTTAGAGTCATAATGTGTGAGTGTGTTAAGTGTATGAGAAGTTTTTTTTGTGAGTCTTTATTATTTCTAGAATTTGTGAGTCTTAAAAGTCGTGTTGGAGTCAGAGAAGTTAGAGAACTTCAAAGGAGTGCTTGGGGGAACATTCCAGATAAGTATTTGTATCTTTGTCCATAAGTTTTGTACTTTAGATTGGAGTTTTATAAATATGTTTTGTTTTGTTAATCCCAATGCTTCGTGATTAGTTTTCTTTTCTTTCTCCTTGCTATATGAAGTAATTAAGTGATTTTAATTTTGTTTAGAACTTATTTTATTTCTATAAATTGTGATGATATTTTTACTGATCCTTCATTTAACTGATCCTTCATTTACTTCATTTACTTTACAAATTGACCACTTGTATTATTAAAATCTGTTGAGGAACTTATAAACCCGAAAGGGTTAAGATTTCTAGACTTGTAAATATCACATTCTATCTTAGAAAGAGCAGCCACGATCATCTAAAGGGGGTGAAAATTAATTGGGAGATAAGCTTTCATGGGCATAGAATTGATGCTTCTAGGGTTACAGGTTAGATTCTTTTATCAATTTGGTCTAGAGATTGGAATTAAGGGTCACTGGTAGGTTCTATAGAGAGGGTACTCTATAGAGAGGGTAGGTTCTATAGAGAGGGTACAATAGGTAATCTAGGAGTGAGAGACTAAAACCCACCCAACACTACTATACATGTTGACACCAACTTTGGATTAACCCATGTTCTTTGCACAATTCAAAAGAAAGTAAAGAAATAAGAATGCTCCTATTTGTCACAATACCACATTTAAGTTTCTAAAAAAATTTTGAAATCCTTCATTGGTTATGATTTATTGGCAAGGAGAAAGTCTCTTTATATATATTGTCTAAGTCATTACATTTACTTTTATTTGCATATTGTAGAATTTAGTAAACTTAATTTTTATCTTTAAATAATTGTTGTAATCATTAAGTAAAGTTTTCTTAAAGTCAAAATTCTTGTATTTCTTTTTATTTTTTACTTATTTTCGGCTTCCTTGTAAGATCAATACTGGGGCTTTTAAAGAAACCTCTATTGTACTTGAAATGATACATATACTTGCATAGTACCCCTACTGAGAAACTATTTCCTTAATCATATTACATTTGTTCTCACTAGCCGCTAAATATAATTTGGGTTAAGTTTTTAGCATATTAAGGAGCATAAATATCTACGTAATTGTGAGTTGGTTCATGGGGAAGGAATAAAATTTTTAAAAAAACTAAACCTTATTTATCCTAAGGAAAATATATTTTCAAAAATTATTTTAATATACCCTGTGGTATGTTGGGATAGCTTGAGATAATTATATTTTTTAGTTTATAAATAATATAGAAAACTTAAATAATTTTTTTGAATAATATAGATCAGTTATGGATTTGAGATATTTAGTATAAGTGTATAAGATTATGCTTTAACTATTTAAAATAACGAAAATTGTATTTTTGGAAATGTTAAAGGTCTTGGATTTTTTATTTGAAAAGAAAGAATTGAGACTTTATGAAAAATATTTTTCATGTCTAATACACATTTATCAACTAAGGAAATGTGAAAGGTTTTTAACTATAAGAAGAGGATGGTGGAGTTCAAAATCATTAGAGGATATCCATATATAGTAATCCTTACATGACATGAAAAGAAAAAGAAATGATTAAATGATTGAAAATGATTCTGAAAGAAAAAGAAAAGAAGAATAAAAATAAAAAGAAAAGAAAAAATGAAAAAAAAAAATAAGTGGGGAGAAACTTGAGGAGATACCTAATTAAAAATTAGTTCACTTGAATTTTCTTAAAGAAAAAAGCTTATTTACACTGATGAACTTTTAAACATATTAGTCTCTTTACTAGTAGAGTTCTCCTATATTTCTTTTCTTTTAATTCTTCTACATTTTTAATATGACAAACTACAATTATCTTGAAATAAATAGAAAATCAGAATTCCAGACTTGATTACTAAATATTTTTACATTTTAGCTTTAACCTATGTTATTAAAAATCTTTCTAAAGTTTCATTATTGCATTTATAAAACAAAAACTATAGAAATCTTAAAGTAAAACTCACTTCCATAAGTTATGCTTTTTATATATAGTAAGAAAGGTTACTTGAGGGCAAGTACATTTAAGTTTGGGTGAATTGATCCACATTAAAATTACACATTAAAATTACCTATTTTTATTCACATTTTATGCTCAATTTTTTAGGATATTTTCCTTTAATGAAAGATATTTTATCATTTTTAGTTTTATGTGCAAGAAAAAGGGTTTAGGAGTAAAAATGAGCAAAAATACATCAAGAAGGAGAAAAATGGCCTAAACTAAAGAAAATTACCGAACCAGCCAAACTAGTACCTAGGTGTTAGTTGCAGAACTTGGTTGGTGTGTAGGCACGACTGTTTGGCACCTAGACACCATAGTCAATTTCTAGAAGATTCATTGAATGGGGTTGAATTTTGAAGAGATGTCAGTCTTGGTCATATTTCGAAGCTCTATAAACATCATAATAACAACAAAATAACACTAAACTAACTATAAAATAAAACACCTAACAAAAACAAACCAATACTATCATAACACGAAACTAATTAAAAACTCAAACCAAAGCAAAACTAAACTAAACTCACATCCAATTTAAACTAGTTGACATTATTTCCTGATTCCATCATCAATATTTTTTAGCCGCTAGAGAAATCCATCACACCTGCTCGGAACCCAGCAACAAGACAACCTAAAGTGACAAAATGTACTTTTGTGGACTGACGTGAGTAAGAAAATGCCAAAAGTCACTTTTAAAGGGATTCACTTTAGATAAAAAGTCTTTTTGGCTTTTTGTGATTGGATTCAGGTTGGGTCACGCCAAATAAGCATTTTTTTAATTTTTTTGGGTTGTGGGACCAACCTACACAATTTCTTTCTTCTCATTGGACTCTGAACGTGGCTCTGTATCTGGAATCCCGACTTAATACTTTTTTTGAATGCATACAGTTACATGTGGAGGAGGATAATTAACAAAGCCTCAGTGGCCCTTAAATTCGAGAAATATTTCCATCAAAATCCACTAATATGTCATCATGTGTGCTACACTAAGTCCACCTCATAAATATTATACAGTGAATTACTCCAATAATCTTTTCGGTTTCACTTCAATAACCCTCGAAAAAAAACTCTAATATGTCCCCATAACACCACAATAACTCTTCAATAGCACTGCGTGAAGGACCAATCCAATAATGTCACAGTCCTGTTTCAATAACCCCCTACAGAACAATTCCAATAACTTCTTCAAATGCCACAATAACACCTCAATAACCCCCCAGTAACACCGCATGATGAACCGTTCCAATAACCTTCACTGTTCTACTTCAATAACCTCCCACAGAACAACTCCAATAAGTCTTCAATAACGTCTCAATAACCCTTCAATAACACCATGCAAAGAGCTGATCTAATAATGTCGCGGTCTGATTGCTGCTTACTCTAGCAATATACCTAGTAATTTATGGTTTAAATAATATAATTTTAAAAATATTTTTTATAACATTATTAACTTAATTTTACACAATTCATCATTACTCACCAGGTATAAATTCAAGTACACATATTGTTCAAGTAATGCAGGGTTTTCTTTAAATTTAAAGTATCGATCCCACAGAGAAGTGAAGTAAGAAATCCCTTAGGCTAGGTTCTAGTCTAATACTATCCGGACTTAGTTTAGAATGTCAATCAAGGATGTTTTTCTAACAACTATCCTTAAATACAAACAAAAATCTAAAGATAAACCTAACTAGATAAATTGGTTCGGTAAATTTTGAGATGTAAAAACTACCTTTCTCATGTGGTAATAATGTGTAGGAATAAGATGCTTAAAATCTAATATGGATAGTGACAATAAGTGTAAAAGTCTAAATTACCCTCTTTTGAGTGTATAATGCAGCTTAGCTAACTTAGGGTCGATTCCTTAAGCTAAGTAGATTGTTACGACAAAACTTCTAGCTTGTCACCCTAGAGTCTCCTTCTCCTAATAGTCCTCTAATTAGCTCAATCTAAGATTTAAGGTACGAAGCCCTAGATCAAATTGGTAGGAATATAGCCTATCACCTTAGAAACAACAATTTACACCCAAGCAATGAATATCTCCCTAACATTGTATTGAATCATTGGACTATTATTCCTTCACCCATAAATTCAATGTGGTTTTCCTAGTTGTTAAAGCCATAACCCTCCCGGGTCATTATGGTTTACAACAAATTTTAACAAACCAATTGGTCAGATTAAATATGTAAATGAAGCAGGAAGTAAGAACCATAATTTTGATATTAAAAACCAAATCTAACATGCATTCTAACATCTTAAACATTCATTCAACTAATTGTAAAAGAAAAGTACAAGAATTTTACTTCATAAAGCATGTGTCACACACAATAGAAAACTTTATTAAATCAAAGTAAATCTACTAAATAAGTGTTTAGAAAAAGTACAAGATAATGAAGAACACAGTACTTAGTTTTTTCTCTGAAAGAAAGATAAAAATCCCCCCAACAAAGTCTCCTATCGATCCTTGCAATACTAATACAATCCCTTATATATGTCTCTCAAAATTTTCTCTCCAATCTCTACAGAAAAGGTAGAAATATACTTATTCCAGTTCTTGTTGTCATGTTTTAACTTCATAACTTTCATGGAAATTGTTATCACTTAAATCGTCGATAATCTCTATTCTATAACATTCATTGTCTTTCCTTTCACTGGATACTTCATAGATCTTAACACATTAAAAGTAACTTTCTGGTAATTATTCTCTCATAGTTAGTTCTCATTTTTTCACATCTATCATAACTCGTCCAGTAGTAAGGAAATGTCTCCCTAAAATGATTGATATTTCTTTATCTTCCATCATATCTAAAATAATGAAATTTACAGGGAAGATAAATTTATCCACATTAACCAGCACATCTTCTATAACTCTCTTAGAATAAGTGATTGACCGATCAACTAACTGAAGGGTTACAGTAGTGTGAGAAATCTCTCCTAAACCTAACCTTCTGAATATTGATGAGGGCATGAGGTTAATGCTAGCTTCTAAATCACATAAAACGTTTCCAAAAAATCTTTCTCCCATTGTACATGGAATAATAAAAGCTACCAGAATCTTTAAGTTTTTAAGGAAGTTTTTTTCTGAATTATTGCATTGCATTCTTCAATAAGTGCAACATTTTCATGTTCAATAAACTTCATTTTCTTATTTAATATATCTTTCATAAACTTAGCATAGCTTTGCATTTGCTCTAGTGCTTTAGCAAAATGAATGTTGATTATTAGCTTCTTAAATATCTCTAGAAACTTAAAAAAATGTTGATCTAATTTTTGTTGTCTAAGTATCTAAGAAAATAGCTGTGGTAGTCTTTCAAATTGATCTTAGTTGAAGAGACAGATTCTACCTTATTCTCAGGAACATTTTCTTCATGTTCTCAGGTCCCTCTCAACTTCAATCTATTTTTGCACTTTAATATCGAATTCTTTACCACTTCTTAACAAGATTGCTTTAACTTCCTCTTTGTTTTTATCATTAGGATTAATTTCAGTGTTACTAGGAAGTGTTTCCTGAGGCATATTGTTAAGTGAGTTAGCAATTTATCCAAGTTGATTCTCATTATTTCAAATAGCAGCACTTTGACTTTGTAATTGATTTCCCATCAATTCCCCATCTGTAACTCCCCATCTGTAACACCACTTCTTTTATAAACAACCTCTTCTTCTTAATTTGTTGGTTATTGATAAAGCCAGGAGGATAAGAAGGTCTATAGTTAGTACTATTATTCCATCGTATATGGAATAATAAAAGCTACATGAATCTTTAAGTTTTTAAGGAAGTTTTTTTCTGAATTACTGCACTGCATTCTTCAGTAAGTGCAACATTTTCATATTCAGTAAACTTCATTTTCTTATTTAATATATCTTTCATAAACTTAGCATAGCTTTGCATTTCCTCTAGTGCTTTAGCAAAATGAATGTTGATTATTAGCTTCTTAAATATCTCTAGAAACTTAAAAAAATGTTGATCTAATTTTTGTTGTCTAAGTATCTAAGAAAGTAGCTGTGGTAGTCTTTCAAATTGATCTTAGTTGAAGAGACAGATTCTACCTTATTCTCAGGAACATTTTCTTCATGTTCTCAGGTCCCTCTCAACTTCAATCTATTTTTGCACTTTAATATCGAATTCTTTACCACTTCTTAACAAGATTGCTTTAACTTCCTCTTTGTTTTTATCATTAGGATTAATTTCAGTGTTACTAGGAAGTGTTTCCTGAGGCATATTGTTAAGTGAGTTAGCAATTTATCCAAGTTGATTCTCAATATTTCTAATTGAAGCACTCTGACTTTGTAATTAATTCCCCATCTGTAACACCACTTCTTTTATAAACAACCTCTTCTTCTTAATTTGTTGGTTATTGATAAAGCCAGGAGGATAAGAAGGTCTATAGTTAGTACTATTATTCCATCGTATATGGAATAATAAAAGCTACATGAATCTTTAAGTTTTTAAGGAAGTTTTTTTCTGAATTACTGCACTGCATTCTTCAATAAGTGCAACATTTTCATATTCAGTAAACTTCATTTTCTTATTTAATATATCTTTCATAAACTTAGCATAGCTTTGCATTTGCTCTAGTGCTTTAGCAAAATGAATGTTGATTATTAGCTTCTTAAATATCTTTAGAAACATAGAAAATTATTGATCTAATTTTTGTTGTCTAAGTCTCTAAGAAAATGGCGGTGGTAATCTTTTAAATTGATCTTAGTTGGAGAGACAGGTTTTACCTTATTCTCAGGAACATTTTCTTCATGTTCTTAGGTTCTCTCTCAACTTAAATCTCTTTTTGCACTTTAATATCTAATTCTTTACCACTTCTTAACTAGATTGCTTTAAATTTCTCTTTGTTTTTATCATTAAGATTAATTTCAGTGTTACTACTAAGTGTTTCTTGAGGCATATCGTTAAGTGAGTTAGCAATTTGTCCCAGTTGATTCTCAATATTTCTAATTGAAGCACTCTGACTTTGTAATTGACTCCCCATCTGTAACACCACTTCTTCTATAAACAACCTCTTCTCCTTAATTTGTTGGTTATTGATAAAGCCAGGAGGATAAGAAGGTTTATAGTTAGTACTATCTTTGTTGTTCCAGTTTTCCAATGGGTTCACTTGATTGTTTCCCTTTGCTGATTTCCACCACTAAAATTCTTATTTCAGTTAAATTTAGGGTAATTTTTTCAACCTAGGTTATATTAATTAGAATATACATTATTGCGTCTTTTATTAATTGCATTTAAAGTCTCAAATGAAGGTTAACAATCAATCAGTTGTCCCAATGAGTTTTCCTCAATCACATGAGGTGTTTGAGATAAGTTCATTCTGAATTGGTCTAACTTTCTAGATATTGTAGCAAATTGAGATGTCAAAATAGAAATCACATCAGTATCTTGAACACTGGCTACTTTCTTAGGTTTGGCCTTTAAGAGGGCCATTGAAAGTTGTTAGTAGTCATCTCTTCTATTAATTCATATGCTTCATCAAGGATTTTGACATTAATAAACCTTCAACAGTAGCATCAATAATAGATGTAAGAGATTCCACTAACCCATTATAAAATGTTTGAATAATTAACCAATCAAGCGTTAACCAGTTTGGTAAAGCATGATGGGTAAACTTCCTAAGGAGTTATTTAAATTGTTCCCAAGCTTTGTATATTGACTCACCTTCATACTAAGTAAATGAAGTAGTACATTTCTAAGCTTAACAGTTTTTGAAGGTGGAAAATACTTAGCTAGAAATTTTTGCGTTAAATCTCCCCAAGTTCTGATAGATCTAGGTGCTAATGAGTTCAACACATCTTAGCTTTATCCTTTAAGTAAAAGGGAAAAAGTTTAAGTCTAACAACATCGTTCGATACGTCGTCATACTTAAATGTAGCACATAGTTCTAGAAAACCAGCATAATGTAAGTTTGGATCTTCAGATGATGTCCCTCCCCAAATTGATTGTTTTGTACCATTTGGATTATGTCATGTTTTAGCTCAAATGAATTAGCCACTACAGCAGGAGTTTGTATGCTCAAATGAATTTCATCTATTGTAGAGTTTGCATAATCCTGTAAAGGTCTTTGTACATAATGATATTCATTTTCATTAATTTAATTATCAATGTTATTATGTGATGTGTTCTCCATTTCTTATAAATTGTGAAGTTCTTTTTGTTTTTGATTTTTTCTTATAGTTAGTTCTAACTCAAAATCGAAGGTATTAAACCTTCATATTTCGAACTACGCATGCAAAATGAAAAGTTTAAAAAATAAAATTAAACAAAGCACTCAATATTAAAAAAAATTGAGGATTATATATATATATATTTATTCTTATTATTTTTAAAACATTTTTAACTCACAAAACAAACACTTGTATATTTAAACAACACTACGATTTTCCTAAAATAAGTCTACAGTTCAAATAAAATTTCTAAGTCCAAAGTTCAGTCCTTCCTTCCTTCCCTGGCAACGAAGCCAAAAATGTGATCCCTGACACGATGTGCGCGTTCTTAGTGTGTAATTACCTCAATTTTAATCTCAAAATATGGCGCAAAAAAACTTGATGTCGTAGCAATTTTGTAATGTTTTATTTTTAATTGAATATTATATATCAAATAATCCTTATTTTTTTCCACAATTTGTTTTTACACACTAAAGATACTACACAAGTACACGTATCATTTTAAGTATAAAAAGAACTTTCTTTTTAAGCTTTAAATATCAATCCCATGGGGAGGTGAAAATTCATTTATGAACTTAGTAAAACATTATTTAAACTCCAGACAATTATTTAGGAAATAAGGTCACAAGTTTACGTGTAAAAAGAAGGAACTAAATCCAATAAATCATATTTCAAAGCTTAAACAAAATGCTAAGTATTTCTAAACTGGTTAAACAAAATGGAGTTCAGATTTTGTAAAAATCTTTCCCCTTGCGATGAGATCATAATCAATGCGTGACTCAAATGTTTAAAGGTTTAAATGAAGTTTTGTGACAAATGGGAGCAATCCAATTCTTTACATTATTCTGAGTGCATAAAGAATATTGGCTAACCTAGAGTTAAGTTCCTAGTTCTAAGGTTATGCTGAGAAGGTTCTAGCCTTTCACTTATAGATTATCCGTTGTGCCCTCTCTTTAAGACTAACTGGTTCTTAAGTTCCAAACTCTAGATCAAATTGGTAAGAATCTAGAATGTCACCCTAGAAACACCAAGTTACACCCACATATCTTATCTCCCTATCTATTTGCACTAACCAATGTACTACCTTATCACCCACCAGATTAATGTGATTCTTACTAGTTGAGGAATACATTACCCTCTCGGGTCATTATAGCTTCACAACAAGATTTAACATACCAATTGGCTAGATTGAATATGTAAATTAAGTACGAAGTAATGAATCATCATAAGTATGAGATAAGAGAAATCTTAAACAATTCTAATCCTACACAAAATTAATTCTTATTGTCAGGAGAAAGATTAAAAAAATTACTCAGATCTCATGGGGATAACACAACAAAACATGATTTATATTAAAATTCAAGTTCACACAATAAACAAAACTCAAACAAAATACAAATTACTTCTCTTAAACTTTTTCCTAAACAAATCCTCTGAAATTCCTTTGATGATTTCTCAACTCTCCTTACAATCTCACTCTAAAAGACACACTCACCCACAACAACAACAATAACTCCACCAAGACTCACCACATGACTCAATGCCAAAAAAACTCACAAAAAGAACTCTCAAGCCACCAAAAGAACTCCACCAAAGAACTCTCTTTTCTGGCTTCTCTTGACTCCTTTTATGATAACTCACGAAATCCCCAAGAATTACTTTAGATGCTCCTTCAAAATTTGTTCAAATTCAATGCATATTAAAGAAAACTGATTCTGGCTGCTGGGCGCCACTAGTTCATTCTATACTTCCTAGCTTAAATTGACCCTGTTTTGCTCATATTTCACTCATTTTCTTTAAAATTCCATCTCTTGTACTTGCAACAAAAACTATGCAAAATACCTTTCATTAAAACGCAATGTCATTAAAAATGAGCATGAAATATATATATATATATCCACTAACAACATATTTTTAGGCATGTCATAAATTCAACAGTCTTTTCTTGAAGATATGACTACTCTATTTACAGCTCATAAGAATGTCTCCAAAGTTGCATGTTTATTCCTATTTTAATAGCGACACTACTCTAAATCAGTGCATAAAAGACATTTTATTTTTGATACATTAATAATAAATTTTCTTAATATTTACTTGAAACTGTTAAGTAAATAAATACATATATTTAAATATTAGTTTGGTAATTATAAAAATTTTTTTTTGGACTTGCAGATATGCCCGGAGAAGCTGGGATGCGCTTAATTTATTTATTTTTTTCTCTCCGCCGCTCTCCGCCGCTCTCCGCATTCGCGTTCCCTCCTTGATATTCGAGTTTCTGGCAACCTGATCCGCATGACACGGTCCTAACTCCTGCGACGCCTTATAGCCTCAATCACCCTCTTTGAGCCCGTATGGCAGAAGAGAGCCGGCATTGGCTTCTTCAAATGATCAAGTTCTTCCCTCTCGTTTAAGGTTCCTCTTTGTTGGATCAAATCCATTAATAACTATCCTTTTTTTTAAAATTAGCCGAATGCCTTTTGTTTGATCCTCTTTATAAGTCAGATATATATGTAGCATGCGTTTGGAGGCATTTCATCGAATATTGCGTGGTTCAGCTAGGTTTTTTTGGTGCTTTTGGATTAGATTTTGGATCATTCTGCTTGGATTCGTAATTCTTTTATTTGGAAAAAAAAAAAGAAAAATAGGGTTCATTTTAAAGCTAAGCGAAAACGACATTGTCTTTAAGAGCGGGAGATTTGTAAAAGGGCGTGATTTTTGTTGAATTGATCTGGGTGTATCACCATGGCTTCACGGCTACTTATTAGTCTCTCTTTCACCGTTGCTGTTGGTGGTACCAGGCAGCTGTTCTTTAAATGTTTGTTTGTTTCCTCTCAACTATGTTGCTATTCAGCAAATGCGATTACATTTTTGCATTGAAGTAGTATAGATTAAGCATCCTTTGCAGTATGGAATTGATTTAAAAATAATCGTTGTTGTAAGCATCAATGGCATAATTATTGATAGATATAACATCATATTGTTAGGTACTGGGATGTGTTAAATAAAGGTAGTCAAATTTGTGCCCATGTGTAGTAATCCGTACATAATGTCGTATTCATCTTACATATGATTCATTTACCTATTATACGAGCCGATGATTCATTTCAATGTGCTTGAATCATCCTATAGATAAATTTTGCGTGCATATTCCTTATATTTCTCGCTAAAACTCATCCATTCGACTCTATAAAGATGCTCTTACTTTCATTATTATCATACAAGTTAATGATATTCAGAGAAAACATATTGTTTGTAATGTTATTGCGAGCTTCATTGGTCATACTTTATCACCAAAAACACAACAACTTGATTTATGGTTAATGGTTGTGATTATTACTCTTCCTTCTTTGGATGATGCTTACCTATGTATCTTTCTGAATAAATAACTGAAATTTTGTGCTTTATTTATTTTTGAGTATATTAAATAATTTTTTGTTGATGATTATTCTTTCTTTGACTATCAGGAATAATAATCTAAATTCTGAACATATTTTCTTTGTATAACAAAGATATAAACTAAACTTTAATGACTATCCATCTAGTAAGTTATCATGACTTTACCATATAATGGAGCTTTGAAATTTATCCAATCTGTTAAATTATTCTTGTTGAAGTTTCTTTGCAAGTGTGCTTGACTTTTAAAATCCTATATTTTTGCCCCAAATTTGGACGTCAGAGTTTGAGGGTTGATGCTAGTCAGCAATCAGTCATATTGCTTATAGAAATATCTATGTACTAAATAGAAATATGGTCTTACAACAATTAAGCTAACCACAATGGGTTGGGATTAGGTTTTCTATTGTACTAATTCTGTGTATTCTATCAAGAATCCTGGACAGTTGTTGAATCTAACTTGACACAGCATGTTTGTATCCAGTGTAAGAGATGTGTAGTATTCAGATGCTTATGTATTCTATGATTTATCTTGAGATGTGTACGGAGGGTATTATGCAGTATTCTGTCTTTTTGTCAAGTGAGGTGTACACTGTGCATCGTGAAAGTGATCTTCACAGTTTACAATTACTTTTCTTACATTTAATACTATGGAAGTACTAGGGTCTTAAAGTGGAAAAATAACTCGTAGAATTCTTCTAATAAATTTGCACACCTTAATTTGGATGCATCTTAAAGTTACGAGTAGTATATTGTTTTGAATATCTGAACCACCCAATGAAAATCTTCCTTTTTTCTAGCTGTTATCATTGACGACTTAGATACTTTATCCAATATTCCTAAGGATCATGGTTTTTTAAAATTTTGTATGAGTTCAGATTTTGCTATAATTTCTATTTCAAGTTTTTTAGGTTTTGATGAAGTCCTATTTGGTTGGCTTAGATAGTTAGATGTTTTTGTTTTACTATATTACAATTGTAGATGTGTTGTTGGATAAACGATTCCTTGTGGTTCTTGGTCTAAGCTTAACTTTCATAGATGTGCATTGAAAATCAATGCATACATACATTTGCAGGGGAAAAAAGAAAAAAAATTGCTTCAGGCCTAGATTTCTTTGGTACCTGAAGTCTAGGACTGAATGAACTGTTTATAAAACATAGTTGGGTTGCGAAAAACATCAAGCAATGTGAACATTTGATTCACATATTGCAATAATTTTATGAAGTATACAACTGCTATATTTTTTATGAATTGTTAGTGTATAAATGCCCTGTCTAGCCTTTTCAACTTTTGGACGCAAGATGACATTCATACAAGCACATACTTGTAAATTCACCGATACATGCACATGAACTCAAATGCCATCAGTGATTGTGGATTGATTATAGAATGAAATTTTGCAAGCTTTGATAATTTGCTGATTTGTTGTGAATCTACGTTGCACTGGAAATTGACTTGTTTGATGCTTTAATGACAATACACATATTACCCATTAATTTCCTGCCATTTTTAGGCATTCGATCTTATTCTATGTGTTACATGGTCTTAATGGGATAGCCATTAGGGATTGTGGATTGATTATAGAATGAAAATTTGCAAGCTTTGATAATTTGTTGATGTGTTATGAATCTACCTTGCACTGGAAATTGACTTGTTTGATGCTTTAATGACAACACACATATTAACCATTAATTTCATGCCATTTTTTAGGCATTCGATCCTATTCTATGTGTTATGAATCTAACTTGCCATTTTTTAGCCACAGACTGCACTTAACAGTTGATAAACTTTTATCTCTTTTCCAGAACCATTTCAACTAAACCAATGTAGAAGTCTGTCTCTGGAAATTATAGATTAGCTTATCTCCTCTCTTTAGAAGGATTTTATTGCTGAATTCGATCTTCCCTCACAATGTCTTTTGCTCCCATATGGCCGGGAAACTTTCATCAGAGAAGGAGCTACGTAGGGAGCAATTGTAGTTTCAGAGTTCTCAAATCCCATGCTGAATTATTTCCTGGAAAACAATTGGAGCCTAGGATATACTTTTTACAGCCTTTAGCAACAAAAATAGAAGGAAGGAATCAATGGTCACACAACACCGGCGCTTGTGATATCAGTCTAAGGATTCCTAATGGTACTGCTGAAACATTGAAGAATATTATTAACAAAAAGTCAGATTTTCATGAATACAAGCCTGCTCAGCATTGTCATATCCAGAAAATTTCGGAGGACAAAATGTATGGTCGCCCTGCTACTGTTTTAGTATTTGATACTGAAACAACTGGTCTCAGTAAAGAATGGGGGAGGATAATTGAAATTGCAATTCGTGATCTCATTGGGGGTAAGAATAGTACATTTCAAACACTTATAAATCCTGGAAGAGCTGTACCAAACACAGATGTTCATGGCATTAGCTCTGGTATGGTTAGCAGGCCCGGGATTCCAAGGTAGGTTCTGAATTAGTTAGATTATACATTTATTTTCCTTCTGCTTATTTGCTTCGGTGTTTGTGTCATGGAGTTTTCACCGTAGCACATATTATAACTTTTGGGTTTGGCCTTTGCATTGGAATGAAATATAATACAAATCTAAACGGTTAGATTTTTCAATGGTACAACTTTTTATTGGAAAACTTACATTTTTCTATTTTTGGAAAACATTCTAGTTATTCAGTTACCAAGGCTGTAAAAATAAGTTTAAACCAAAGATGTTGATTTATATTTCATTGTGGAAAATAATGCATTTAAACTAGAGTTTTTTCTGAAAAAATTCATGTTAAAATATCTTAACCTGAGAATATGAAACAAATGGCAGATTGGAAAGAACTAGCTGTTTAGTGTCGATTGAATATCCAATCATTCAACAACGTGCCTATTATGGTATGCATCAACAATTTCTAGGAGTGGTTGGACATAATGGCCAAGTTCAAAAGACTTGTCATGTGTGGGGGTAGTTCCTATATTGATCGGAAG
>NW_018247870.1:111572-135206 GCF_001263595.1 Phalaenopsis equestris
GATGTGGCAAAGCCTTAAAATCAATGAAATTTGAAGGGCACACACATTTATGTATAATATTATAATGACGAGAAGGAGATCTGCTAAACTATGCTTTCCCTTATTGACTTCAAATATTAAGTGAAATTATCCTTGTGAAACTCATTAAGGATTCTTTTAGAAATTCTAGCAAGAAAATTATTTAGTTGAGTAGCTCTTAAACTATTAAAGTTTGCTCGATCCAAAGAAGAAAGTATCATGGACAATTTCTCGATCCAAAGGAAAGAATATCATGGACAATTTGAAGTATTACTTACACTAAGTGTCAACCACCATGCCAAATTTATTTTGCATTCAAAGACAAAATGAAGCAGTGATATCAAAGCAAAGATGGACCTTCATAGACCAGATGCTGTTTTATTTGTGGATAGACTAATGATCTAGTTCCAAACACAATCTCTCTAATGCTTGACATTCTTTTAGGCCCAACAAAAATAAAACATCACTTTCTAAGTCTTCCTAGAAATCTACTCATTGGACAGTAAACATGTTATTATAGTTTTTTATATTGATTCCTTTGCATGTTGCATACCCTAAGGCAAACTCGCTCAAGTAGAAAGCATAGAGGAGCAATCGACAATGCTTTGGGCTCAAAAAAACTTTCCAAGCTGAGTTCATGATAGATTCACCAATTGGGCCTCAGGACCACTCACCTAGCTGTTTCAAGGCATTCACACCCTAGTGTCAAGATGGATTCTTGACTAAGAAGGGGAACATTCACAATTTATGAATAGCTCACACAAAACTAATTGGAGATTCACAGATCAACTTGATCCAATAACCACATAGGCCTAGAAAGCTACCCGACCTTCACTATTAGGAAAACCAATTTATTTCCTAAGCTTGATAGCAAACCATCATTATGAGTCTGAGCTCTAGTTTGGTTATACACCTCTTATATTTTGATTAGTGCATTTTACATATATGGCCTATCTTGTGGCTTTTTGGTGGCACACAAGACCCCATGTATTTATTTGTAAATAAGGGATTTTGGGGAGCCCTAGAGCTTTACATTCCTCTTGTATTATAGCTTCTTCAGCTTCAAAGTAACTTTCCCCCTACTTTCTACTTATCCATGTTTCCCTTTCTCGCTTCTTCTATATTACTAGGCTTTTGGCATAAACCAAAATTAAAATGGGATCCAACATCTCAAAATATGTAGGGAGCATAACTCTATGCCAAGAACTAGAAAAGAAACGCACAGTTTTATAGAAGGTGTCGGAAAAAAAAAAAAAAAAAAGAGATTATTGCAATAGAAACTTCTGTTAACATGAAGAAGTAGAATTTTATAACAAATCGACAATTGATTGACATGGATGAGAGACTCACCAGATTGCTACAATATGTTATGGACCAAATTGTCAGAACTACACTTAGATTACAACATCTTGAAGAATCTACTCAATCAGTGGCTTCTAGGGTGGAGAGCACTGGAGTCTCAGGATTGAGGCTTGCATTGGACTTAGATCAAAGAAAGAGGAGTTGAACAAAGTAGCATGAAAGAGTCTTTAACTAACAAACGATCTCTCCAAATAATTGTCCAAATTAGGCCGCAACCTAAGCTTAAGATTCCTCATTTGGACTCCTAAAGAGGCCGAATTGACACAACAAATAACATAACAGATTTTTAATTTGTTGTCTCTACTTCATGGAGCTGTCATTAAAATAATTTTTCAGCTTGCCACTTGGGACTATTACATAATTTGCCTAGTTCCAAAGTTTGTTCATGACTTAATTCACTGGAGCCCTATTTAAAGAACTTACAAGATTTGTTGAAGTGCGGTAGGAACTTGATGAGTTGCTGAAGTGATTCATGAAAGGTTTTGAAGAGAGGCCATTACTTGAACCGCCCTCACTCAAGGTCTCGTCGAGAAACTCTTTCTCTATCCACTTAGCTTGCAACAATTGAATAATCTGACTAAGTTGCTTGAACTCACTAATTGTTATGTGAATGTAGAAGAATAAAACAATTTAATGGATGCATCATCTTCGAGTTGAGAAGAATGAATAAGGTAGTTGACATAGCCACCTAATGAGTAGCATTGTCTCCTAAAACTCTCGAGACTTGAAACTTTTCATTTTGACCTATGCAACAATCTCATCACCCTCATTAATTATCAGGTTGGATGAAACCAATTTAAATGGTGCCGCGGCTGTAAGAGTAGGGAGATCGTACCACATCCCAATCAAATTCCTTAGGTACAAGAGGTAAAACACAACAGGACAATTCAGTTAGACATAATTTTAACTTACACTCATTTTGATTTGTATTTATCATGATCACGTAAGTAAATAATTAGCATTTCTTATTGGTTATCAAGCAAACTTTAAAATTTTAACTCTATTAATATTCATAGAATATAACTATGAAAATTTGCATAAAATAATTTTCAACTAAAATATAGAGCTTTTAAAAATATTTTAGATATATAATCTATGTATTAAAATATCTTTACTTAAGATACTAATGCCTTCTATAAACACATAAAACTGTATGATCAAAAGCTGCACAAATGGACATGTCACTTGACTAATGATCAAACTGCTCCTTTCCCCTCCCTAAAAAAGAAAAAAAAAAAACGTAGGAGACCTCATGGCATGCCAACTATTTATTACAGTTGCTTTTCTGGATCCCCTCACATTCATATTTTTATCCTATGAGCATGCTCTGCATGCATTTATTCTACTTTAATTTTATTTTTATTTTTAAGATTATTAATCCTAGAAATATCATAAGATATTTGTATATGATTTGACACATTTATATCATTAGGTCATTACGTAGCCCATCAATCATAATAATTGGTAATATGGTTGTTAGACCGACACCGAGCCTGCCAAAGAATTTGAAGATTTATGTTAGGTGCAAGGCTAAAAGGGTAGTTTAGTCATTTGGTAATTATTATTTTGGAGTATAAATTGGGCTTATTATGCTTTGGGGTACGTTATGTTATGAGTTTGTTATCTTGAATTTTAGGGTTAGTGTTTGGGAGAGATAGTCTCTCTCGAATTGTAGGTGTTAGGATTAGTGTTTGGGAAATATCTCTTATTTCTTAAATTATAGGTGCTTATCTTTATGTATTTGGGTTGAGTTATTATGTCTTAGTGAAATTAAATATTATGTTTGTCCTAATTTATGTGGAAAACTCCTCCGGTTCCTATTAAATTGGCTTCAAAACATTCAATTCTGGCAAGAAAAGGGTGGGATTGCCGTAGCTGGGAGATGATTGCGGGATTGCTGTAGCTAGGAGCTAACGATGAGATCATATAGGTTTTAAATCAGAGAAGGGATCAGGCTTGTCCTAGGATCGGGCATGCCATAGTGACCTAACCTCGCGATCCGGGAAGCAAGTGATCTTGAAATTATAGATATGTAAAATTAATAAAGTTGACTACACTTTGCATTGATGCCAAAAACTTATTCGTTATTTATGAATAAGAAATTGAAACAATTTATAATGAGATTCTACGCAAGTATACATATCGTTATCAAGTAATACAAAATTTTTTGTTTTAGCCCTAAATATTGATCCCACGAGGAAGGTGTAAATTTGTAATGAAAATTTAAATCAGGAAATTCATAACAATAAAGAAAATCTACTACACTAATTTCAAATGTTTAGGGTGCTATCAAAACTAAATTACCAACTACTAGCGAAACTGTAAAACAAAGTTAAACAATAACTACCAAACTATATTTTTGTTAAGAAGTTATCCAATATGAGAAAACATCTTTTCCACTAAAATGAGTTTTTGGTTAAATGAGAGAGAATATATATTGCTTGTTGTTGATTATATGTCCAAATGGATTGAAGCTATTGTTGTACCTAAATGTGATGCTCGAAGTGTTTCAAAATTTTTAAATAAAAACATTTTTACAATATATGGAATGCTGAGAGTAATTATTATGGATGGAGGATCTCATTTTAGGGATAAGAGGATCAAGAAATCGATTAGAAAATATAACATTATACATAGAGTTAGATTATACATTTTAACTTAAACTAGCGGTCTAGCAGAGATATCAAATCGTGAAATAAAGTGAATTTTAGAAAAAGTTATGAATCCTGATAAATTAAATTTGATCTGTTAGATTATTGGAATGTTCCCATATAGACTTATTTTTGGTAAAACATACCAGTAGAGTTGGAACATAAAACATTTTGGGCTATTAAGAAATTCAATTTTAATCTAAATGATACTGGTGAGAAAAGATTATTGCAACTCAATGAACTTGAGGATATTAGAAATGAAAATTATGATAATACACAAATTTATAAAGAGAATGAAAATATGATATGATCGGAGGATTATAAAAAAGAAATTCAAACCTGGACAATAAGTTATATTATATAATACTAGATTGAGATTATTTTCAGGAAAACTGAAATCTAGATGGTTAGGACCATTCAATGTGATCAAAGTCTATTATTATGAAACCGTTGTTATTAAAGATCCTAAAACTAAAAAGATATTTAAAGTTAATGGACATCGATTAAAACTTTATTATAAAGGGCATAAGCCACAATTTAAAGAAATCTTGATGTTGAGTCATCCTGAATAAACATTGGTGCGTTGAGCTGACGTCGTTAAACCAAGTGTTTTGTGGGAGACAACCCATATATATATATCTAGATATCTTAGTATTTTGTTTAATAATTGTTCTAATCTATTAGGAGATAATAATATCTTAAAATCCTACACAATCTTATATATTATAAATCAAGGCAAATATTGGTATTGGGAATGAATTGAACTAAAGATGAAACGAAAGCAATTTTGGCTTTAGCGCGACGATGCCCTTTTACAGAGCTATGGCGCCGACGACGCCATCGGGGGCGCCGACAACGCCTATTGTGGTTTCGACAGTTCAGGGAGTTTTTGGCGGACTTTGGCAGGATTTCGCTTCAAAATAACTGCCTAACGGTCTTTTTAAAGGCATGAAAACCATTTTAGACGACTAGATACTTCCAAATTTCAAAATCCATAGCTTCTAATTCGAGAAACACATCAAGATATGGGATTTTCAATCAAGAAAGTTTATCAGTTTTGACACGCATAAATTATATGACAAAGTCATCACGAAGAAGAGACTTATCAAGGAGAGAGGCTTTGCCAATCATGGATTGAGTAATCCAAGTTCGCAAATTGAGAAACTCATAGTACTGAGACGTTGAGAAGTTTTATGCTACACTACCATTGCAGTAGTTTTTCGAATGGTAATGGAATTCTAAGCTAATCTTCATGAATTAACCAAGGAGTCGTCTTTGTTCGAGGTAAGGGCGTACCAGTTACTCCGTCGTGAATTAATGATATGTTTATGATAGAAAGCGTGCCAATATGTTATTATGCCAACTTTATTGGAACGAAAGATTTGATGTATGATGTATACCAATTTCTGATGGATTTTCGAATGGTAATGGAATTCTAAGCTAATCTTCATGAATTAACCAAGGAGTCGTCTTTGTTCGAGGTAAGGGCGTACCATTTAGTCCGTCGCAAATTAATGATACGTTTCTAATAGAAAGTGTGCCAATCTGTCATTAAGTGAACTTTATTCCAGATACTTTCAAATTTCGAAATCCATAGCTTCTAATTCGAAACCCATAGCTGCTAAATCCGATATCTAAATAATGACATTTCTTCATCTCTGTGAAACTACTCTCTACAATGAAAATTAATAAAATTACAAAGGAAAGTGCAATCTTAAACTATTGCATTCAAATGAGAATGTCCATTGATGTGGGATCAATTATTTTTAAATCTATTATGGGTATTATAATTAATGGGCCTATAAATAGACTGGGGCCCATGTCTTCTTACTTTGCAGTCAATCTCAAGTACCATATGAAAGTTGGAAGAAAATGTTATTACCCTGGGAGCCCATGGATCCTATTGATGCAAACTATATTGGGAATCAAAATGAAGCGTTGGACATTATCTTGGATCAATCATCATATGCTTCGACACCCTTAATGCCCTGTACAGTTGGAAGTTCACAAGTTTTGGAGAAGAAAATAAAGAAGATAGAATTAAAACTTTAGAACATCATAAATGCGATAGGAAATCTTACTTACCTTTTTGATCACTTAGATTGGAGGATGAAGGAACACTTTGATTATACGGGACAGATTGAAGCAAGTTTGGTGCATATGTTCAAGAAGAATGAATAGATCGATAAAAATTCGACTAATCAATTCTCGTACCGACCATTCTACAATTTGTACGTACATCACCAGTCTATGGGAGATGTTAGAGGAGGAGACTATTATGAAGATGAAAAGGAGTAATTGAAGAAGTTAGACTTTCCATTGTTTAAAATTAATTATGTTTTTAATGTAATTGCGTTGGATTTGCTTTGCTTTGAAATTTCTATAACTTTAATTATATGTATAATTTAGTCTTCAGCGTTCTAGTATTGTGACTTGATTTCGACGTTGAATTATAGTGTGATTTGTTTTATGTATGTGTTAGTGTGATTAAAAATTTGTGTTTATAAAAATTAGAAATTTCATATATAAAACTTGGTTTTGTGTTATTTGTAAAAACACTTGTTTGTGGACTATTTAAGGATGACTATTATTGTTTAAAGAGACTAATTAGACGTTGAAGTGAATTAGAAATAACTGATGTGCGAAAATAATGAAAATTGAATATTTTTGGCACTGGCGCCGACGGCGCCAGCATGGGCGCCGATGGCGCCTGAGACTCGAAAATCCCCAAATACTTTAAAATTTCGTGAATTGCACAGTGAAAATGACATTTTTACTCCTTTGGTCACCTTCAACCTTTGGTTTGCACCCCTAGGGCTTGCAAAACACTTGGATTTAAATGGATTAAAAGACAAAAAAGTTTGGATTTCATCTTCTCTTGATAAGAGCTACATTTGTTACATTACCGAGATCCAAAATTTTAAAATTTTTTTAAGGAGATTTTGAGAAAATCCTTTGATGAAGAACTCTTGTTTAGTGGATTTAAGTTTAGAACGTTCCATATTGTGATTTTTGAAATTTTCAGAATTTATTTGGATTTTATCTTTTTTTTTTCTTTCTTTTAAAGATTGCAATGACACCAAGAACGAGCGGAGGAAAGAGGAAATTGGAATTTGATAACCAAAGATTCATCAACTTCAAAGCTAACATTCATTTCAATAGTTTACTGAATGCAAAAAAAATAATTCCGGATCGAGCGTTAAAAAATCCAGGTGGTGAAGTCAAGAGATTGATTGTTGCTCGGCAGTGAGAGAATTTCTGTTACTTTACTGCCGAGACTGTTATTGGCGTAGTAATGGAGTTCTATGCTAATTTCAAGAGACTTCTAAAGACTTTGTGAAAATTCTGATGACCACGTCTAAGTTCGTCGTAAAATGGTTGAATTCACCCTGAGGAGGATTAATGAAATTTGTCAGTTGCGAGGAGCATTTCACTGTGAGTAAAACACATTCTCTGCTACGAAGGAGGCTTTTGATGAAGTTATTTCATTTCTTACTGATGGAAGAGGAGCTTAGAAGGTAAAGAATAACGTTAAGGTAAACTTCCCTGCTTCTATGTTAAATGTAGTATCCAAGACCTGACATTACTTTATATCTGCTAGAATGATACCTACGATCCACCATAGCGAAGTTACTAAGGATAGAGCTATCTTGAACTTCCGTATCCAACAGATGGGCAGTCTAGATCTTGGCTCTATAATCTATAAGGACATTCGTTCTATTGCTCTAGGTCAGACGACTGGTGGATTAGGACACCCTGCTCTGATTCACATTATGTGAGCAATCAGGAGTTGATTTTTGAATTGATGAGGAAAGGATTGAGCCTCTTAAACCTATTGGGCTAGCAAATGTTAGAACCTATGAATCTCATGTTGAATGGAGAACAAGTAGGAGTAGGGATATTCCTTCTACTTCTAGTACCCCTACTCTCCAGGAACTTATGGAATCGATGATCCAACAAGGAGATATCTTGAGGATAGAGAACATGATTAAAAATTTAGAGGTCAGGATTGAACAATGATAATTTAACAAAACAAAAGTTTGAATATGATGCTGCATATGATGATGTTATGGTTAGATGCATGAGGGGTGACCACTCAGTACAATTTCCTAGTCACCCTATCTTTACCTCTTATCAACAGCAGAACTTTGATATAGAAGAAGAAGAAGAAGAGGATGAGTGAAGATGTCTTCTTAGTAATAGTTCTAAACTTTTATTTAGTTTATAATTTGTTGCACTTTGTTGTTGTTATTATTTAGTCTGTTGAGTGTGATACTTTGATCTTTATTGAATGTGTGTTATGAACTATAGTGTGTAGAGCTGTTTTTGAAGTAAAATTTATTTTATTTACTGTTGTTTGTTTTTAGTACTTTGTTGTATTTATATTTAGTTAACTTTCTTTCAGCAAATTTTTTTTGTATATATTTTGTGCTATTTAATGTTTTAAGTCTTGTAGCTTTTCTTATTAGCACCTGCAATATTTCAGAGTTAAGTTTCAATATCAGAACCTTCAACAGGTACGTATTTACTTTATGTATTAAATGTTTTCTTTCACCCTTTATTTTTTTTTAAGTTTTTCTTGCTAAATCTTTTGAAAATTTAAGTTGGGGCCATGCTTAATCTTCTAAAAAAATTAAGTTGGGGGGGGGGAGAAAAATTCTTTTTTAAAGAAAGAAACTTAATTTTATCTGTCTTCAATTATCTATATTTTAAAAATTTTTAATTTAACATGACTTGTGGTAGTAGAGTCCAACTTTAAATAATTATATTTGTGTTTCTAAATATATAGTAAGCTTAAGTAAAAATTTTCAATGATAAAAGTAAATTCTAGAGATTGAGATATTTGGTATGAGAGAATAAGACAATGTTTTTTCATTTTAAGTAAAGGAATTTGTAGTTTTGAAGTATTGAGAATCTTAGAATTTCATGTATAAAGAAAAAATTGAAATTTTATAAAAAATCTTCAAAGCTATAATGAATTTATAAAGTGAAGGAATGTAAAAAATTTTTTAACTTTAATAACTTTAAGAAGAGGATAAAGAAGAGGATAGTGAAGTTCAAAATTATTATAGTCTATCCAGATATAATAATCCTTACATGAAAAAAAAAGGAAAAAAATTAAAAAACAAAAAAAAAGAGAAAAAAAGAAAACAAAAATGTGAGGAGAAACTTGAGAAGCTGCCTAATAAAAAATTGCCTTTACTTGAATTAACTTAAAGAAGAAGACTTAGCTACATTCTCTAAACTTGTATGTAAGTATTAACATATTTACTAGTAAAGTTTTCATGAAGTTCTTTTTCATATGGATATTTTAAGTGGCTTTAATAAGACAATTTGCAATTTTTCTTGAATATAATAGAGAATCAGGATTTTAAATAGTCAAGTGAAGTTCATCTGTTGTAGGATTAGCATAATTTTTTAAAGGTTCTTGTCGATTTTTATTTATTTGATTATCTAAGTTATTCGCCATTTCGTTCAAATTTTTAATTTGTTTTTGTTGTTTTCGAACTTTTCTAATAGTACGTTCTAATTCTGAATCGTAAGGTACCAAACCTTCAGATTCAATATGATCCCGAGAAAATATAGTTGTGTAAAATTTATGAAGCTGACTCTGCACATCTTCTTAAAAGTACTCTTAAATTTCAAAAAATATATTTTATTATTATTTTCTTATGATTTTTGATTTTTAAATTTTTGATTTTTATTTTTATTTTATTTACTTTATCACTAAATTTTCTAATTTACCAAATCTATTTAATACCCTTACCTTCTCCGATAACGGCGCCAAAAATATGATCCCGAAATTATAGATGTGTAAAATTAATAAAGTTAATTACGCTTTGCAGCGACGCCAAAACTTAATTTGTTATTTATGAATAAGAAATTGAAGCAATTTATGTTGGGATTCTACGCAAGTATACGTATCGTTATCAAGTAATACAAGAATTTTTGTTTTAGCCCCAAATATCGATCCCACGAGGAAGGTGTAAATTTGTAATGAAAATTTAAATCATGAAATTCACAATAATAAAGAAAATCTACTATACTAATTTTAGATGTTTAGGGTGCTATCAGATCTAAATTACCAACTACTAGTGAAACTGTAAAACAAAGATAAGCAAAAACTACCAAACTATATTTTTGTGACGAAGTTATCCAATATGAGAAATCATCTTTCCAACTATAATGAGTTTTTGGTTAAATGGGAGAGAAATTGTTTTACTATGCCTTGTGCCACATAGGAGCAATTTTAATTATGTACTCTCAGTCAAGTATTGTAGAGAATCGTTAACTAATCTTAGGTTTAGTCTCTAAACCCGTGGTTAGGCTGTGAGGATACCGACTCTCACTCCGGAGCTCCCACTTCCCTTCCCTTGAAGGCCTAACATCTACACTTCAGCACCCAAAGTTTTTAAAGCCAGTATCCTCCCAGCCTAACCACAGATTTAGAGACTAAACCTAAGATTAGTCAATGATTCTATATAACACTTTATTGAGAGTAAAAAATTAAAATTGCTCATATTTGATACAAGACATAGTAAAACCATTTATCACTGTCATTTAACCAAAAACTCATTGTAGTGAGAAATATACTTTCACATTTTGGATAACTTCGTCATAAAAATATGGTTTGGTAGTTATTGCTTAGCTTTGTTTTACAGTTTTGCTAGTAGTTGGTAATTTAGTTCTGATAGCACCCTAAACATTTAAAATTAGTGTAATAGATTTACTTTATTGTTTTGAATTTTCTGATTTAAATTTTCTTTACAAATTTACACCTTCCTCGTTGGATCAATATTTGGGACTAAAACAGAAAGTCCTGTATTACTTGATAATGATACATATACTTGCGTAGAATCCCAATATAAATTGCTTCATATTCTTATTCATAAATAACGAATCAAGTTTTTGACGTCGCTGCAAAGCGGAGTCAACTTTATTAATTTTATACATCTATAATTTCGGAATCAAGTTTTTGATTTACCGTTACTTCCCCGACAACGACGTCAAAAACTTGATCCCGAAATTATAGATATGTAAAATTAATAAAGTTGACCCCACTTTGCAGTGACGCAAAAAACTTGATTCGTTATTTATGAATAAGAAATTGAAACAATTTATATTGGGATTCTACGCAAGTATACGTATCGTTATCAAATAATACAGGACTTTCTGTTTTAGTCCCAAATATCAATCCCATGAGGAAGGTGTAAATTCGTAATGGAAATTTAAATCAGGAAATTCACAACAATAAAGAAAATCAACTACACTAATTTCAAATGTTTAGAGTGCTATCAGAACTAAATTACCAATTACTAGCGAAACTGTAAAACAAAGCTAAGCAATAATTATCAAACTATATTTTTGTGACGAAGTTATCCAATATGAGAAACAATCTTTTCCACTACAATTAGTTTTTGGTTAAATGAGAAAGAAATGGTTTTATTATGTCTTATGCTAAATATGAGCAATTTTAATTCTCTACCCTCAGTCAAGTCTTATAGAGAATCGTTGGCTAATCTTATGTTTAGTCTCTAAATCTGTTGTTAGACTAGGAGGATACTGACTCTCACTTTAAAGCTCCCACTTTCCTTCCCCTGAAGGCTAACTCTCGCTTTAGTTCTCAAATATTAAGACCAAATTGGGGAGTTTAGTCTGTCACTCTAGAATCTCCAATTCTTCGCCCAGTAATATATATTTTCCTATTTATTTGCACTCAATTTCATGAACGAAATACTCCTTCATGGAATCGAATGTGATTCTCACTTTGTTGTGAAACTTATACTCAATTTCCCGGATAGTATGTTTCACAACAGATGTTAACATTTCAATTAACAAAATCGAAAAGTAAATTAAGAACGGAATAAAAAAATCATCATAATTTATTTTATATTTTAAAATTGTCACATCCAAATTATCTCTTCATTTCACCATATCTTAGTTTACGGAGAAAAACAAAGAAATTTACTCAGACCTTATGAGAAAGATACGACAAAATACAAATTTCATAAGTAAAAGAAAGTTTATATAACAATAATAAACAAACACCACTTATCATTAACTCTTTCTCAAAGCAAATCCCTTGTAGCTCATCTTGGACTCCTTATCTCTTTACAATACTCATAATTCTCTCTTCGAAGATGTTGGGAAGAAGAAATCTCTCACTTCTCTCTCCAATAACTCTTAGGAGAAATCACACTTAGACTCACCATACTAAATAATACACATAATGTAACACTGTAGAAAACTCAATGACACTCTAGCAAACTCTTTTTCTGATCAATTTCCGCTCTAAATAGAGCATAATGTCGGGGTTTTATCGGGGGGGTCAAAAAACCTCAAATAACTCTTTAAAAAGGGTCCAAATTCGTCGAATCTTCTAGAATTTCGCTCTGCACCGACTTCAGCGCCGTCGGCGCTTGTGGCCCGAAATTAATTTGTTGCTCTCTGTGAAATGGCGCCGTTGGCACCCCCGCTGTTTTGGACTCCTTCCTTCATGCTGGCGTCGTTGGTGCTGAATATTTCTCTTCAAAACGTCATTTTGACTTCAAATTCTATCTTTTTTGCTTCTTTTTGCTTCAAGTGCTAAAAATCATCAACCTGCAATAAAACATGAAAATACATTCCTTTAAAACACAATATCACAAAAAATAAGTATAAAATATAGGTATAAAAATATATATTTTTGGTGCATCAGCAAGCAATGTGATTTCAACGTTTCCGTCATGGTTCAAGCTAGTTGGGATCCAACAGGATCGTGATTTTACATAGTTGGGAAACCAACGACGGGATCACAAGGATCGAAGTGTGAATATAATCGTCATTGAGCATTGGAGGCCGAGATCTGGATTGCAACAAGTAATGGGAAGCCAATGACAAAAGTAGGACGTGCCTTGGTCGCAATGTCATGATTCGATTCCTCTCGGAAGCGCCGCAGTGTGACCTTGTTGCATAATTGCGTGCAGGGCTAGTTGGGAAACCAATGAACAAAATTGCGGTGTACAGAGTTTTGACTACCTGATTGAAAATCTCTTTTGAGAGTAACGACAATAAAAAAATGGATGCTCTAGCGATGAAATTAAAGAAAGATGTGAGCCAAGTCAGAGCGAAAATTAAGAGGTATTTCTCGACCATGGAGGGGTGATTCCACAACCCTAGAAAAAATGATAAACAAGGTCGTGGAGCTTCACACAAGCCTACTGCCGCTTGCCACGGGATCGAGTCATAGTGTTTGAAGGAGACACTAGAAGAAATAATTAGAAGAACACACACCACATCAAGGCAGCGTCATTGCCTTATACAGATCTAGAGCTGTGGGATTGAGTGAAAGAGTGGGGAGCGGGCTCAACATGCAATAATCCTGAGATCACTGGTTTCTCCCATTGCTATGCGCCCATATCGCTACCTCTAGGCGCATAAGAATGGGATCATAAGATGGAATCAGGAGATGTGGATGTTGGGATCATACAATCTAGTGTGAGCTCTTTTAGCCCAATCTCGTTAATGAAGAAGAAGGATGGGAGTTTGCACTTCTATGTGGATTATCATACAATGAATTATTGTATATGATAAATTTCTCATCCCTTTGATCAATGAGTTACTGGACAAGTTTATTGGAGCTGTAGTATTCTTGAAGATTGCGAACATATTCGGATGCGGCAAAAGGATGAGCACATGAATTTTTGAATTTATGATGGTCACTACAAATTTCTGATTAAATGAAAATGATTGCTAGATAAAGAACACCACTTGAGAGCCATACAACTTGATTCAACAACAGTTTATTTTCTTCCATCTTGAGGATAATGTGCTTTTTGGGAGTGGAGTAATGTTAGACTGATGCCTAGCCTGTCAAATAATTTTAAGATTTATATTAGGCGTAAGGCCACGAGAAAATTTATTCATTAATTAGTTATTTTTGTGTGGTATAAATAGGACTTATTATGCTTAGGGTTATGTTATACTATAAGATCGTTAACTTAATTCTTATGGTTAGGGTTTGGGAGAGATTACTTACCTCTCGAATTGTAGGTGTTAGGGTTTGGGAGAGATCTCATATCACTTGAATTGTAGATTCTTATCCTTAGGTATTCAGGTTGAGTTGTTGTGTGCTAGCTAAATAAAATATTTTATTTGCCCTAATTTTTGTGAAAAACTCCTCTGGTTCCTATCATAAATATTGGTCGGTCCAACATCATATTTATAACGACCTATTGATACTAGCTAGATCACTTATTTTCTTATTAAGGTTCATCTCATTAGAATTTTTACTCTCTCTTGCTTAGGTTACAATTATGGATATTTATCTATTATAAATATATAACATTTCTTTTATCATCTTTAACTATTATTCTTATATTTTTATGCCATTTTTGTTTTACGTGGATGTACCTATAGAAAATTAACCTTGTTTACTTACAAAAGAAGTAAGATATGTAGGTGATAATTAATATTTATACTTGATATTAAATTTTTAAAAAATTACTATGAAACTTGAAATGAACATGTAATCTTTTACGCAAATTAAACGTTACGAACATAATATTAGAGAAATTTAAAAGGCAAGCACATAACAAGTGAATTATTAATAAGCAATAACAAACATTAATATTTTAGATATTTTGCTTATTATTTTAGCAATTGAGTATTTTACTTGGATCGTTAGGTCAAACACGTGAAGAATTTCTTCTTTAGCCTCTCCTCGTGCTCACTTTTTTATATTCAATAAATTATGAATCACAATTTTTTAAATTTATGAATATCATAAAGTTAATTTTGCATAAAAATATTGTGAATTGAAGTTTATAACTCGAAACAACTTTACCTTATATAAAGTTTCCCCTTTTTTCCTCTCTTATCTTTTTCCTTTCGCTATAACCCTTTCTTCTTTAACACCCAAAATGAGCTGTTGCTAAACAATTTAGCGAAGCTGGAATCACGACAAAAGTAGAAGATATAGAATTATACACTTTTCCTTTATCTTCTACCTTAAAAAAATCTCCCCAATTACTTCGGTTTTTTACTATGAAATGGCTTACTAAAAACTATAAGCTCTCTCATTGCGTGGTGCAATTCACAACAAATTGTGGAATATATATATATATATATATAACAGTTACCATACTCTTTTCAGACCTGTTATACACACAATTTCGACATGTGTCTAACATGAGATAAATCATGTTGAAGCTTTCCTTTATGTTTTTCATGTCTTGGGACATTTTGGGGCACGACTATGACACTACTCGATGCATAATTGAGCGGGACAAGGGACCTAATTGCAAATGGCACTTCGCCTCTTCTGTCTTAACCCTTGATCAAAGTTGAACTCGAACCTGCATGTCAAAATCGAAGCTGTGACCCACATCTAAGCATACTTGTTCCAGTTCCGAGTATTCCTCGATAACTCATCTTCCTCGGTGTCGCATTGTTCAAGTTGAGAGCATTTCTTAACATCGTCGAGTCCTTGTAGTGTTTCGGCTTTCGTTGTAAGCAACTTTAATCGAAGCCGAGTTCTTCACGTCAAAGTTGAGCTTGAGAATCCATCACCAAAGCAAGCCGCTCTTTGCAAGCAACATTCATTCCTTCTCAGCATTCTGATTATCTAAGTCAAGCCCTTCTTATTGTCGAAACCAAACTTGTTTTTTGGTAAATTGATATAATTTGATTTTTTTTTATTTTTCAATTTCAAGCATATTCTTAAAACCATATTAAATTATTTATACACTCATGATTTATTTTCTTTGTGAAATGAAATAATTTTTTTAAATCAATTTAAATTATTTCTATACCTGTCACAATTGCTTGAAATCTTGTTATGCATGATTGAAATTCTTGAAAATATTATATTATTATCGTAAGGTTGCTAAGTCTAATTGGACATAACGCAGTCCATTTTTTTCTCTGTTTATTTGTATTTTAATTTTTAGGTGAATAGTCATGATTATATTAAAGTATTTGAATTTTTTATGGTTATAATTTTCATAATTGATAAATAAAATAATGGCTTTTACAATGGATTCTAATTAGATTGATAATAATCTTATAGAGGGCGAAACAAAAACTTTTATGGATATGCCACCAAATAAGAGAATGTGAGATTAATCAGAGCATGCGACTATTGAATTTTAATTCCAATTTTTTCATTGAAAATTCATGAGAATATATTATAAGGTCAAAGTGAGCTTGCTTCGATAACTTGTAGTAGACATTCATGCATCTTTTAGAATAACTTTAATACAAATTTAGAAAGTGCAGAAGTTGAATGTTGATATAGAGCAAAAAAGAATAATGATATATTTAAGAAGCTTTTACTTTCCTGGGCAAAGTTGTTTAAACGAAGTAGATATTTAATTTAGAGCAAAGAGTTATGATTTTAATAAATTTTTTTTCTGACACTAATTCTTTTGAAAGAACAATTAATTTGTATGCAAATAATCATTTACATGAAGAAACTACTTAAATCTTTTACGCAATAGTTTTTCTATTTCATTTGGTAAGAAATTCATATTATTATAATATTTTCTTATATGCAATAAAAAACCCTTTTACTGTATATATTTATAATGGTTATAATCTATTAAAAATAATTTTCTTCAAAAAGGCGGAGCAAATGTTGAAAAATTTCTTGAGCCCAAAAAAAACTTACATTGTGAAAGGAGTTGCCATAGTTTGTGTTGGTTGGATAGATGTGCAAAGAACTCATTAATTTTATGGGCGTCATAGAATCTGGACTAATATTTATAAAAGCTATTAATTGTGAAAAGACGTATAAAGATAAATTCTATATTGCTAAGGAAATTAAAGTGGTTGTAAGGGTAGGTTCAGATAAAGTTGTTTAAGTAATCATTGATAATGTACTTGTGTGCAGAGTTGCAGAAGCATTTATTGAGGCTCAATATTATCATATTTTTTAGACTTATTGTATTGTTCATATACTGAACTTAATACCGATGAGTATACGCGCTTTAAAGAACATAGAAAAAATTCACATGAGCAATATAGCTGTATAATCGACATTATAGAATATGATAATTTTATAAAATTCTTGTTAGGAATCATTGAAATGAGATTGTTAATATTTAATGAGTTTCTGAAGCTAAAAATGTTGGCTATTGTAGAGAATTACTTTATAGTAAGTATAATCATGCATAGGTGATTCAAAATAATAAAAGTAATAATTATAAATAGTAGTGATCAGTGACAAGTGAAGCATTTATTATGCAGAAGATGTAGATAAAAAAAAATTTGTGAAGGAAAAAATCTTGGATGATGTGTGATGAGACAAAATGAAATATGTTATTAATTGTACAAAATTTATATATAACATGTTAAAAGTAGTCGATATAAATAAGCCTTGTATCTGTCTTGTGTATGATATGTAAACTCTTATGATAGAATATGTGAAATATATTATATATAGACATGTGGAAAAGAGGAAATGATGACGATGCTTTCTATGTTTGTATATTATATTCAGTAGAAAGATGGGATAAAAATGACGCTCATTGTTTAGTTCACTTTCTCAATCTAAGGTATAATTTTATTTAATACTTATTCTTTTTTAATCCTGACTTAAATTAGTTGTCACTTATTATGTGCACTTTTTTATTAGGTATTACATTCATATTTAGATAAGCAAAGCTCCAAACCGTGTTGCTTTACATAAAAATGCTTAAAAAGGATTTTTTTTTTTTTCAAATATTGAAGAAAGATCAATGATTAATTTGAAGTTTACTGATTTCTTTAAATTTAATGGTGCTTTCGTTGATCTTGACTCCATAACTTCTAGAGGTAGGATGGAAAGATGTGGTGGATGATTCATGGAGCAAGCTTTCTATCAATACAAAGTTTAGCTTTCAAGTTTTACCTCAACCGTGTTCATCTTTTTGTTGTGAGAGAGATTAGAGTATCTATTATTTTATTAATTCACTTAAGAGGAACAAAATTACTCTTCAACGAGGTAAAAATCTGGTATTTATACATACTAGTTTCCATCGTCTATCTAGGAACCCAGAGTATTCTTTGGGGGAGATAATATTATGGAATGTTGGTGATGGTATATTATTTATGATAGATGATATTAAGATACTTGAATTTAATTTTTCTTTTGATGAGCCAAGTGTTCGCGCCCCTTTTGTTCTGGCTAAGTGACATTCTTAGCATCTGTCCTCTTCAAATCCCCATTTCTTGGTCACCCAAGGCAAGGGAAAAAGGAAAAGATGAAGGTGAACAAAAATAAAGAAGAAACAAAAAGAGTAGCTATGAAGATATTTGTATAGAAAAATCTTCATAATTTAAACTCGAGAAGAGCAGTCCAAAATAAATTAGACCACACTCAACCCGATAAAATATGCAAAAAAGATCTTATAAATAGGCCTTTACAATCAAAGTATAATACAAAATTAAATTTATTTTATTATGGGTTCAAAAAGACCTCCCACGATGATTTATCCTCGTGGCCAATTACATCCTTAGGAATATCTAAAAAAGCTCATGATAAAATGGGTTGTGTTTGCTAAAAAATAGTTGCAAAGGCACAACCAAGGAGATTTTTAACTATATCAGTAGGGGGAAATCCTCTGGCGGTCCGGGTAGAACTAGGCCACCAGACAGAGACAACCTGACGGGTAGACACTACTAAGCTGAAAAGAGCTTATGGTATGCGCTTTCAAAAAATCGACAAGGAGATGATTGTGCCCAAAGGGGTAGATCAACAAGTAAATTGAAGAACCCAAACAGGTAGGGATAGCTTGGTTGGGGCTCAATGGAACCTTCCTTTCAAACTATTGGCACCCCAGATCTACTAATCTGTGAAAGGAGGTGACCCAACTAAGCTGAGGGTCACTTCGTCAACAACTTGTGTTTTGCATCACCCGAATCGATCTAAGTAGATTCGAAGCCAAAAGAGACAAACGTCTTCCTAAGACTAAAACTAGACCAAAAGTGTGGAATATGGATTATAGCTGCCAAGGGTATGGATAGGAAACCTATGCAAAAGGAAGGGAAATGAGCAACTCTGCTATAGTATTGGGCTATCCACAAAGGACTTACAAACTATTCATGATCGGGAGATCCTCTAACACTCTTTACCACACTAGGCAACCACCTTATCAGCTAAGGGTCTGTTTGGCGCAGCTACCTGTCTGCTGCGCGACACCGCCCTGCGATTATTTCGCGTTTGGGGCGGCGTCTCTTTCGCGGCAGGCCGCGAATCCAGCAGAACATGAAACACAGTTAACGATCCATGGCCGAGCTTCGTGGCAGATGCGTTAAATTGGTTTTACGTTGATGCCCTCCTGCCCTAAACGCGAGCGGAGCTTTCCTTTTCCCGGATCTCCTCAACTCCCGAGTGTCCGAGCATCGTCGTCTTCCCGAGTGAAGATTTCTAATCTCCTCCTCTTCGCCAACTCCGAGCATCGCTCTTCTGTTCGTTGGTCCTCTGCTCGAAGCGCCTAATTCGTCCCTGTCCCGTATGAAGGTTTGCTCTTCTCGCAGAATTCCGGTCTGAGAAACCCTACCGGTCCCCTGCCCGAAGCTATGAAACGTTTTGTGAGTTTATTTTTTTATCATCTAATCTAATTTCGTACTCATCATTTGTGATTTCTAGGACATTTATCATCTAATCTGATAAGATTTGTTCCTAGTGATGAGTGTATTTTTATATCAATTGGCTAATTTTTTTTGCGTACTAAGAGCAACTTCTAGGACATTATAAAGTTTGAGTACCTTTTTTGTCTTACTTTAGAGCAATTTCAGTTCACATATGCCATGGAAGAGGCCATAGAAGGAATAAAAGTTATGGTTGTGGTGAAATTCTGTTTAGAAGTGTTTAGAACTGTTTAAGTACCTAAAAAGTCTATAGTTATTTGCAATTTAGGGAAGTTGTAGTATGTTTTAATTTTTTAAACTGTTTAGAAGTGAAATTCTCCTTCAGAAGTATTAAATGTCGCTGTCACAGTTCTGTTTTAAATAATTTTACCAAGCAGGGGCAACATAGTCATTTTTCCAGAAACAGTAGCTGTTTTCACACAGCTGCACCAAACAGACAGTCAACTTCTCTGCAACAACTTCCCCGCAGTAGTTTACTGGGGCAGCGCAACTGCAGCTGAAAAGTTGAGAAGCTGCAGCCGCTTCAAACAGACCCTAAATCATATGCCAAACCAGTCAGATTGAAAAACAGTAGTACTTTTCTCGGGTCATGCAACATGTGCACAGTGATGCAAGACATCCTAATTGTGGAGGCCCTATTTTTATGCAATGAGGATATATTCATGCATTTTGTGATTATTTTAAAATTGTCTTGAAGGCTGTGCAGAAAAATAAATACAGGAAATAAAATTATAGATTTTAAAATTTTGAATATTTTAATCCGAAATTTTATCGAAGATAAATTTTAAAATTAGCTTTTATCGCAAGTATTTTATCCGAAAGTTCCTAATCGTGATCATATCTAGACAAACCACAGTGAACACATGCAAATTGCAGTAAAAGAAATAGTCAATATAAAATAATAAGTCATCAAGTTCAGCTGGGCTGACTATAGTCCCAAAAAAAATTGGCAGTCGGGCTCCACATATACATACTTGATCCTAGAACTATACGATAAATGTATAAATTTAGAATTAAAGTACGAGGTACGAGCAAACCGCTTTTGGTGCTCTCCACATGATCTATATACTCCAAGCTCCAGGACTTGTGCTCGTATCTTATTTCCAGTGCAAACTTTCCTAAAGGAATTTAAAAAGTACACGGAGAAAATGTTAAAAGTACTCAATATGCAGAAAAAGTCAATAGGGGCTATCTCATGCAACATATAAAACGTTGTATTCGGTGGTAGAAGAGCTAAATAACATATGTAGAAATGCATTAGTTTAAAATTTTATTTTCTATTAGATACGACACATTACAATGAAAATTCCATTCTAATGTACTTGTGCAAAAGGCTCAAACTTAGTAATGCGTGCAAAAGACACACAAAGTATATAACAATTAGCACGAATTAATGAATAATAAACATACACGAAAATTCCTAACTGCACCCTAGCCCTAATTCTAAAAAAGGAACTAAAAGATGTTGCCTATGCATACATTTACGTGCAAGATGTATAAGTGCAGGGGCTGAGGGTGTTCCATAAGTTTTTGATGCAGTCGCCAAGCCGACCTTCTCTCGAGCATCTAAATGAGCTAGCCATCCTCTCGACAAGTGACAAACGTTAACAGGCATGCTTGGAATAAGCCTACGAGATCTAATAATAGTAATGCTCATTTCCCTATTGTTATGCTTGTCATGCTAAAAGTCGTCTGGGTACTATGACTGACATGCAGACTCAAGAGAGCTAGACTTTTATGGCTTAAAAAGATACATGACCATGCTTATAAAAAAAAAACCCTACATGCATAAACACACCCAAGCGATGCCTAAATATGCCAAAAGGATATGCCTCGAGGACTAAACCGTAATGACACTAAAACTAGGTCAAGCATCCCTAGAAGAGGGCAAAATCAAAAAAATATACATACAAGGTGCACAATCGAGAGCTTTTCAGGGAAGATGAAAACTTCAGAAGTTCGGGCATAAAGTTCAAATGTCGAAGAAGAAAAGTAATGTAAATGATGATTAACATGTGAAACCTGTGGAAAACCATAAGAACGGCGTAAGCTCTGCTATCTGTCTGCAAAACAAAACTACTACCCATGTGGAATGGTGTACCCACTGTTCGGAAGGGCAATTCACTAGATCAATAATCTATAAAAATAGGAGCTCGTCCTACTTGTCTGAGATAACCAAATTCGATCTAAAGGCGTGATCGAAATGCTAAAGGAGGCCGCCACGAAAGGATGTATCAACGATCGAGAGAAACTATCGTACCCCTCTGCTTACAAAAGTTGAGAGGCGATAATCTTAAACTAGTAAGACAGTTTCTAACTGAACGACGGGTGCCCTGTAATTGCTACACCAGCCAAAGCGGTGCATCAATTACGTGACTCAAAAAATAGAACAAGGTAAAACTTCAGTTAGCTCCCGTGGTCGCATTGCAAAAAAACCAGCGCTATAATTATGAGAAAGAAATCACGGTGCTGTATTCCCGTCAATAGGAGATACGACACTGGACCACAATGTAAAGGTTGATGTAGGGTCGCTGAAACCGGTATCACAACTTTATTCCAAGTGGAAATAAATTCTATGCAAGACCACTTTGCTGTGAGCAGTGTTGCGGCTCAGTTATGCGGACCTAGTGCTATTGTGCTGCAAGGCGACGCCCAATCGCCGGTCAAAATCGAACCGAGCGACCTCACATCATTACGGAGGCAATGAGACAATATTACCAAGATGGTGAAACGACTGTCGAGCACCGAGGAATGACAGAGATCTTCTCACCCAAACATTTCTTTCCTTATAATTTTTATATATCTCTTCGCAAAAGATAAATAAAAAGAGGCGGTTTTATTCCATTTTCATAATTTTGTACCGTGAAAATAAAAAATGTGAATTGGCAAATTGAATATACAACCCCAGGTCCAGAAACCTTAGTGAACTCGAGGAGTTCATGCACTTCAAAATCTAGCTAGCACTTGGGGAAGTCATCCTCAAGAAAGCCTATAGGAATGCCAAAAACATCTGGTAGAATGCAAAAAATGGCCCGCGGTGCTCACATGTCCTAGATATGTTCCCAAACTCGAATTAGAGCTTGTTCCTTGCTCAGTAATTACATTTTCTACGAAAGGTACCGTGTAAATCACCCCGGAAGCAAATCCCAACAGCTACCCTTTGCGGGGGGCGTTGATCTAATCGAGCACGGGACAGAAGTTCCCCAAACATATCTTCAAACTCGAGTCCAAAGGAAATTCTGGGCGGTTCTTTACCCAATATCGATAAGCTCCACAAAGGATATTGTTCAAATTATCATAGGATTGAGCTTCAATGGTATTACATCTAGGGGGTTCTACCGGGTGATTGAGATTCGAGAGGTGTAATACGCGAGTCAAGCGCCAACACCTGAAAACCGCCAACGCACGTTGTCCGATCAGTACAAAGCACTTAGGTTGATTGAATGTGGCGCAAAGCATCCGATTAGCATTCGATATCCAAGGTTCAACCCTCCACACTCAAGCATCACTAAACCTACGCCTCTCAACTCGAATCAAATAAGTTTCTAGAGGTGGTTCCCTGCACAGTAGTCATCATTTGTTTGTTTTTTGTCAAAAGGGAGAGTTTTTTTACAGGCCTGCTACTTGGTCGCTTTTTTATACTTTTGTAATCTTTTTTTGGTTAAAGTAAATTCACACCTTTCAAGAAGGGTATCGAGCAAATCACCTAAGCTAAGTTCGGAGTTATGGTGGCCTGACTGAGTGAATGAGCATGAGATAGTTTAAGACTTGAGTCGGGCAACTGACAAGCCGAAGTCGAACAAATAGATTCTACTCTTGACGTGCGACCAAACGTCACACACATGTTAAAAGCACTAACTGATAAAGTAAAACTTAGCAAGGTAAAAATAACCTAAGCAAAAAACTAGCCAAAGCTGTATTTAATTTTATTCATTTATACATGCCGGTCCCAAGCCCGGATGAGAAAAGTGGAGGGGTGCGTTAGGGAGCC
>NW_018247870.1:136309-182970 GCF_001263595.1 Phalaenopsis equestris
TCAATGATGGCATGAAGTATTCTTCTTATGCCTTGTTTGACAAGTTTAGAATTATAATAGTTGGCATGAGATATCGGTATCAATGCATTCCGCAAGGTATTCTTTCGACAACATGAAGGGAACACTATCATTTTGTTGTGTATATGGATGAAATAATTGTCATTGGTGATGATGAGGCAAAGACTGCCCAACTAGAGGGAAGAATGGGAAGACATGTTAGGTAGAGGATTTGAGATAACTCAGATACTTTCTTGGGATTAAAGTAGCTCATGGACCTGAGGGGATGGTTCTATCCTAGAGAAAGTACGTATTGGATATTCTCACGAAGACATGTATGCGAGAGTGTAAACCTGTCATCTCTCTAATTGATCGGAATGTCAAGGTCAGTATAGAGGTAGGTGAATCAATTGAACATGGGAGGTATCAGAAGCTAGTGAGCTGCCTAATTTATTTGTGTCACACTCGATCTGATATTTCTTTTGTAGTAAGTGTGGTGAGCCACTACATGCAGTATCCAAAGAAGGGTCATATGGATGCAACATATCAGATTTTGTGATATCTGAAGAGTGCACCAGATAAATGGTTGATATCCAGAAAGAATGGGCAAGTAGATATTGAGGGCTTTTGTGATTCGGACTGAGCAAGTTGTGTCAATGACAGATGGTCTATATCAGGATACTACATGTTTGTAGATGATAACTTGGTCTCACGGAAGAGCAAGAAATTGCCAGTTGTATCAAGATCAACAATAGAAATAGAATACATAGCCATGACATTAGGATTTGTGGAGATAATGTGGTTGAAAGCCTTGTTAGTTGAACTCAAAGTTGATCATGGAACTCAAACGAAGTTGTGGTGTGACAATAAGTTGGCAATCAACATTGCTAACTACCCGGTGCAACACAATAAAACTAAACATGTGGAGGTTAGTATATTCTTCATCAAGGAGAAGCTGAATAATAGAGTGTTGAAACAAAGTCATGTAGCTACTAGAGAGCAGGTGGCAGACTGCCTCGCTAAAGTACTTAGTGCAGTGAAGTTAGCTATATTTTGTGGCAAGATGGGCTTAGTGAATATCTTTTTCCCATCTTGAGGGAGAGTGTTGAAAGTTGTGTAATAAGAGGGTTTTGTTGGGTTTATTTTCTTAAATATTGTAAACGCTATTTAAAACACATATGTTGAATGAAATACCTAATTTTTGGCTTATTTCTTCCTTCTTTTTTTATTAGTTGGAGTGAGATTTGTAATATAGAGATTTATAAGTTAATAAAAGTGTTACGGTTTGATAATTATATTTTGGGTGTTTATATGCTAACAGTAACGTCCAAACAAAAAACTATTAACCGCCAAAACCAAAGAATTACAATTGTCGAAGAATCCGACATTGGAAGCATGATTTTTCGTCGATCATTATGCAATTATCCCAAAAACAAAATAATAATAATACTTGTCAAATAAATTTTAAAAATAACTTTTTAAGATTTATATAATTATGATAGAGAACACTAATTATGATAGAGAACACGGAGATACATATTAAACCAAACAAGAATGATAAATAATTTTTTATTATAATTACTTCCTACATATTTTTTCTAAGCAATTTATTTATTGTGCTCATGGAAATGGAATAATAAGTTAAATGTTTCCGAGATGAGAATGATTAGGTGGATGAGTGGCTTTACACTTAGAGACAAAATGCGGAATGAATATATTCGTGATAGGGTTGGTGTAGCTCCTGTGACAGACAAAATTAGAGAAAGTCGTCTTAGATGGTTTGGTCATATTAAACGTCGACCATTAGATGATCCGATTAGGAGAGTAGATGTTTTAAATTCGACTTGTGTTAAGAAAGGTAGAGGTAGACCTAGGAAGACTTGGGCTTATTGTATTAAAAATGATCTTAATTTACTAGAACTAAATGAAAATATGACACTAAATAGGAGGCAATGGAGAAAAAGGATTCATGTAGCCGACCCCACGTAGTGGGATTAAGGCTTTGTTGTTGTTGTTGTTGTATACATTTAGCTATAAAATCTATCTTTCATTACATATTATGTGTATAAAAAAAGAAAAACAAACATTTTTCGAAGTACATTAATCAAGCGACTGTATCTCTTATTGGAGGAATTATCATCTGCTGCTTGGTCGTCTTGAGTCTCGCCACCTCTGGATAACGCTGACGTAGCGGAAAAGAGCTTGACAAATTATGTCAAGTCAGAGTACTTCAGGTTGACCATTCTAACTAAACACAAACTGGTTGATTGTTAGTTTAGTGTTGAGCTGGAGATGCTTGGCCTGCCCCTCGCTAAATTCCATAATGATCTTCATGGCGGAGTCTCTGTTATCATCCAAAATGATTGAGAGCCAGTTAGACGCACTCTCTATCTCTCCCTTAACTACCGCCAGCCTAGCCTCTTGTCAACTGTCTGTTCACCTTTTCAGCCAACTTGACCTCTGCCTCAGCTGATGGTTCCTCAGACGCCAACACCCGGGCCCAGGGAAGCTTGACTCTCTTCCTTGCCTTGTCCTTTGCTTTTTTGGCTATAAGGAATCATGTTGCTAGGTGGTGAGATGAAGCGAGCTCCACCAATTGGAACAGGTCGACCACACGATAAAGGTCCCACAGGTCATACTTATTCAGCCACTTCTCAAAGCTTTTGGATCACAGGACATCCGCAATTGCAGTGACATACTTGTCGGCGCCTAGACCATTTGGGTACTAGTCCAGTAGCATGTCAATGAGCGCAAAATAGGAGTCTCTGGTAGCAAAAAACGTCGGCTGTTCCTCTTGCATCAGGCTCCAGTCGCCCACTCCTCTGTATCTCTTCCGCTGAGGCGGGGGAAGATCATCCTCAGGCTTCTAGGGTGCCTTGCCCTGTCGTCGGCAAGCTTCCTTAGTGGCGGATGGCTCACCTTTGAACTTGACTTGAAATTCGACAAAAGCCTCTTCAATTATCGTAGCAGCCTCAGAATTGACACAAGTTCAGGAGTCCTAGGAGATGGTCGTCCAATCTCCCCCTGTTAGCGTGGCTGATGATGCTGGGAGGAGTCGCCTGCCGAGGGCTACTAGGTGTCGGTTGGACTGTTCGTCGAGGGCTCTTCAGCATTCGATCGGAGGTAACTCGGAGTTCGGGATCATCCTCTTCGCGAGCTTTCACACCTAATTTCATCAAAGTTGGCTTTCACTCGATCAATATTAATTCACCAGTGGAGATATCTTCGATCATAAACCATTGTTTTAAAAGTAGATTTATTCAATAATCTTTATTTAATTAGAGTTTTGATTACAATTTCTATTTGGCATTTATTAAATTACACACCTTGCTCATAAAGAAATTTCAAGAGGACTACTAACTCTTGAAAAATTCCGATTAAGGCCCCCTTCCTCTTATGTTTTTTAATAGCCTTCATTTTGCTTGTTGCCATGCTGGCATGTTGGCAAACTGAGTGATTAATTATCCCTTAAGATTGAAAAGGCGGTGCTTCTAGGAGAAATTCGGAGATTAATCACAGGAGAGCTATCTTTATTGTTGTCAAGATTAGGCTACACATTAGCATCACCAACAGAGCATAGTGATAGCTTATTCAAAATGGGCTATAAAGTTGTCATAATTTGGTCTCTTGTTTTATTATGTATTGGCATCTTAATCTTTGGTAGACGATGTTCTTTGGCAGTTTGAATGGATGAAGTAATGGTTGATTGAGCTACCCGCTTTGATAATTGTTGACACAAAATATAAGAGTTGTCATCCTTGGATGATTCAAAAAGATGAAGATTTTCTATAACAGTTTGCGATGTTTGGGGGACAACTTGAATTCTTCTCGAGGAGGGTAAGGATTAATTAAGCTAAGTGTTTGCAGACATTATGGATCATTTGAGTAAGTTGGTCCTGCTTATCTTGGAGCAGTTTCTAGGTACTTAGTCATCATGCTACACACCAATATGAGTTTGTTCATATGCACCATTATGGGTTGCAGTCTAGTTGCGTAGTTCTAATCATAATTAAATGCTCAATACAAATGTAGAATGTTGGATCCAAGGTTGATCAGTGAAAATTTGTCAAAATTTTCAGCAACTTCAGAAATTATTGTGACGCAATAAACAAAAGGGATCACATCACTTAGAATTATGCACTATGCTATTATAGAGAACTTAGCCGAACCTCTTGAGCAAAGAAGGGGTGATTTATACTTCGCAAAAATATAATTTAAAAAAAAAATGAGAAGAATGTATTTTAAAATTTTGGAAAATTTTATTGCCAAGTGTTAAGAATTCAAGATTCTTTCATAGATCCAAATTGCCATCCGTCATGCTTGAAACCTCGACCTTTATTCATAGTTAAGGATTATCATCGTTGCTATAAGATGAGGTAGATGTAAATTAGCTACACTAAGTTTAGTTTGATGTTTCTCTCTGATCAGTTATGTAGCTCACATTTTGTCGGGCTTTAGATGAGAATCTTGATCAAATTCATTAGACGAGTTTTATTAATTTTTTATCCAACTCTAGAGCTCTAACAGTTGATTATCTACCAAGTATTGCTAGATGAATGCTACTTTTGATTGATAGTATTTATTGAGTATCGATGTTAAACTTTATTATGCAGTCATCAATGATCACTTCCTCAAATGATTTGTTATCTTTGGGTGATTTCCTGACATTTGTGGCTGTCTAATCATAGAGAAATTTTTTTTGATGATTTTAGATAATTCATTACTAACCAATTGTTCCTCTAGCAGGGTTGGAGACAATTATCCTTTTGTTTGATAGACTTGGATAATCAAGTTGTTGATTCGCTAAGCTTTGGCAAATATAGCCATAGAACTTCTGGGTGCATTTTCTTTCAATAGCTTGTTTCAGTTCGTTATTAATTTTTAGTGCATTGTTTCATGTTATTAGAAGTAGTACATTTAGTCAAAATGAATCACATTAAATTTTAGAGGTTTCAAAAATGGTCCATAATCAGGTTATTTTCTCTTGCTAGTGAGAACCTTAGCTCACTCCATTGACCTTTTCTAAAATTTATGTTTTAGCTATGAGATTCCTTGTTTTACTCTACTGCTACAGTTATTGTCGCCTATTTTTGCCCTAGTACTAGCTGTGTGAATCTTTTGTTCTTGCCTCTAGTGGTGCTATAGATTTCTCAATGCGTTGCTTCATTCAGTTAAAACCAATGCATTGGGTTCTGCTTTGTTGTTTGAAGCAATAAATCACCTTTGAATTCAATGTGTCTCTGTTTAAATGCCAGTGCACTTTAAAATTTTATGAATTATGAAATGAAATGTTACCATCTGTTTTTGTTGCACACTCAAAAGTTGGAGAAAATAACAATGGTAGAAATGGTTAACTAGAAAAGCCAAAATTAAATGTTTGATTTCAAATGGTTCTATAGTAATTGCTTACTCTCTGCTTTGTTTTGCTTTTAAAGTTTCCCAGTTTTCTATAAATTGAGTTATTAGTTCTCTTTTCTATCTGCAAGTCTGATTCCAATGAAGGAATCAATTCATATTTCAAACTCCCACCGAAGTTTATCAGAGGGGAATAAAGTTAATAAGAATCTGTTAGATAGAGCTAGCATTTCTTTTAGCTATTTAATGTTACTATAATTTTTACTATTCTAAATGCATGTTGACTTTCTAATTTATTTAGTTTTTATGCCTTGAGAGTCATCATTCTTAATTCGTATGTTTTCTGAGAGTTGCTTGTCGCTTGACATCATTCATTTTGTAATTTGATTTAAGTATTATGTGAAATATCTTGTTTGGTCATCTTGTGTTTCTTTTGATTTTTCAATGTATATGCATGGTTATTGGTGATTTCTTATGCTCAAAGGTGCAACATGCCTATTGGTAATTTCAAAATCTTAGAGTGCTTGATTTACAATTAAACCATTTGAACTCTTTTAGAACCTTTTACATTCTACATGTTGATGAAATAACATGCGTTCCTATTTTAGTTGCATTATTTACCCTAGTAATTTTTGCTTGATTTGCGACTTTCTTCTCCTATGGAAGTTTGTGAATTCCTTTAACAAGAGAACTTTAACTTCTATCATTATATATTGGATAATGTTTGGCATAGCTTAGTTGAAGCTTAAATTTTCATTTAGCAATGGTGTTCCATGTATTAAAATTTAATTTTGTCACCTTTTATGAGCATGGTGCATGGTAAGGTTGGAATTTGTCTATGCGATGAATGAAAATTATTGTCTTAGATGACAAATGCCATAAATTTTAGTAAGTGGATTGAAGAATAGAATTTTGTGTTACCAATATGGAAATATTTCATCTGACCCAAGGGAGTAAGTTTCAATGATCTACCGGGGCATTCAACATGAAATATTTGAATTATAGTTTTGTGATTCATTTTCCTTTCATATTGTAGCTGGTGTTTAGTTTTAGCTGTTTGAGGCTTCTCTTTACTCACGGAACCTTATTCTTATTTGGTTCTATAGTTTTGAGGAACTTATTCCCATTCTACGGCAATTTGTAAGTAGCCGTCAAAGGAATGGCAGACCAGTGCTATGGATTGCACATAATGGACGAAGATTTGATGTGCCTTTCCTCATTAGGGAATTCAATCGTTGTTCAGTGGAAATTCCTGAAGATTGGTACTTTCTAGATACACTTTATCTTGCACGCCAGTTAAGAAAGCCAGACGGTATGCCATTGTTATTTATTCTATCCATATATTATGTCAGTTTCCTTTTTTTTGTCCAATTTCTATGAAACTTCTAGCCTCGGTTTTAGAGATTACATAACTGATCATATAGGGCACTGTAAAATTTTTAGTACAGTATTTTATTGAACAATTAAATTAGTTTATGATACATCAATGTTTTCATTATGAACTAGGTGTCTGCTATTATTTAATACTTCAATGTTGTTGTTGTACCTTTTTTTGTAATGGAAATGCCATTTGGAGACTAGGATGATTAACAATGAATAATGATTTACTCTGAAATGACCATCTTCTTTTTTTCTTGTTCTTATCCTTTTCCTTTCCTTTCCTTCTCTCCATTCTCTCTCATTCTCACTCTCAGGGTCTGTTTGGGGCAGCTGTTGTTTTTCAGCTTTTCAGCTGCAGTTGCACTGCCCCAATAAGCTGCTACGGGGAAGCTGACTACCTGTTTGTTACAGCTGTGTGCTGTGTGAAAACAGCTGTGGGGTAGCTCTTTATGAGAAAATGAACAATTTGCCCATGTTTAGTAAATCTGTTTAAAACAGAAGTGAGACAACCATATATTGTTACTTCAGAAGCAGGAATTCATTTCAAAACAGAATAAAAGTTTTAATATGCAACTCACTTGAGTACCAAAAGTCCTAAAGAAAAAGAGAAAAATTATTAAAATTACAAATAAAATAATGATGATATTATTTTTAACATAAAAGCAATGCATGTCTTGTTCTAAGCTCTCCTCCAAAGATGCTATCAATTCGCGATCACTTTTGACAGAGAAATCAACCGGACTGTTAGCCCATCGGAAGAAGTCGCACTTTTCTGCGAGGCTTTGTGACATTTGTAAAATTGTTGACCGTAGCTATGAGGCTGACGTGACCTCAGAAAGGAAGTCTTTAGTCCGCAGTGTCATAGCAATTTTCTGGATGTCCTTTAAATTTTGGAGCTCATCTTTTCTGAAAGCACCGAAATAGAAACCATTAGTCATTCATTTTAAGCTGGAAACTATCAAAAAAAAAAAAGAAAACAAGAAGAAAAACATATCAAAACTGACCAACATCAACTATTAGTGAAATCACACAATAACTCAATCACCCTCAAACTAACGCATCGGTGATTTGTTCCCTAAGGACCGCTATTTCATTTGCACCTTCCCCTTCTTTCATGCAAATAATACAATGATCATCGTCATCTCGTAACAGAGAATGCCCGAGGTGGTACTTGAATGCTTCTGCAGGTACTTGCTGTTGATCCTCTTTGGCACTGCTGAAATGCCTAAAAATATACTACTTTTTATTTGCATTTAATACAAATCTTTTAGTTATATTACATTTTAAAGATAGGTATTTTTGTGTTTTTGATTACATGTATGATAGACTATGCAATTGAAACAAATGGAGTAAAAATGGAGCAATTCAGAGTAAAATGAAGCAAATTGGGGTCAATAGAGCATAAAAGAAAAAATTAGTTTGACGCCTAGTCCCCAGGTAGTTATTCTGTGCTTCTAGTATGCTGGCGCCTAGGCGTCACGGGTGGGACACCTACGCGTCACGAGTGGGGCACCTAGGCACCAAAATCGGTTTTTTTTTAAAATGCAATGTATTTTTACGAATTTTGAAGGGGCATCTAAAGTGACTCTTCGAGATTTCGAGGTTATATTAAAAAGAGAGATTTCCAAGTGTAGGACTCCCTTCGTTTGTGTGTGTTGGTGTCTCTTGAGGTGTGTGTGTGTGTGCGTGTTTGGTGTAATCCTAGAGGGAGAAGAGAGAGTGAGGCTTGGTGTCTCTTCGTGTGGGAAGTGTCTTTTGGAGTCTTGGTGGCGTCTTGGTGGCTCTTGGTGGCTCTTGGAACTTTGGAGAGAAGTGTAAGGGATTAATATTTGCTGTGGAAGGTGTGAATCTTCTGTAAAGATAAGTCTTGTACTCTTATTGTATTTGCTTTGAATTATTACAGTATGGTTGTGTGATTTCAATGTCATTTGCACTGGAAAAACCATGCGTCTTCTCCATGCTTAGTGAGTAGTTTTCCTTACTATTTTCTCTTGTGATGAAGTAGTGACACGTGTAAGAAAATTTATTTTATGTTAGAATAATTTTAATTTTTATGTGACGAGTAATATCTATGTTGCTTCATTGATATAACGTACTGGTCATAGGTTATGTTAAAATCTGTTGTAAGTTGAGACTAAAACTCGGAAGAGAGGTGAGACTCGAGAGCGTAGCGATCTCACAACATGAGAGGGCTCACATTGACCGATTGGCTGATAACGTAGTTTAGGTGACAATGCAATTTTTTAAAAAAATATACTTCATGTTCTATTTCTATTAGGAGCTTCTAGGTGACAATTGATGTAAGTGAATGAGTTCCTTAGTATGAGTTGTAAGAATTTTAACCACCTTCGCATCTCTGTTAGTTGTGTAAATCTAATAGAATATTAAGCGTACCAATACACTCAGAAGAGGGTAGGTAGGCATATGTTTCTTGTTGGCACAAAAATTATTACATAATTCTATCAATTCTTCTACTAAAGCCACTATAATCATTATGAGTGGGAAGAAATTTTGATTATATAAGAACTTTCCAAAGTTTAAAGAGCCTTCGTAGATTAATTTTTTATTTTAATGTAGTTAACTTTAATTTTAAAGTAAAGTAGTGAGTTTCGGAAAATCATTTTTTTTCAAAAATTTCAGGCTTAGACGAATTAGTGTAAACTAGCAGTTTTACTGAAGTCGTCATGAATTAACACCATTTCACGATGGGATTGATACTTAGAGTTTTTGAAAGAAAGCTCTATATTGCTTGAACGATTCGTATGCTTGCGTAGAATTTCTAGTGTGTAAATTATAAATCAATTTTTAAACTCTATAAAATATCCATTTTGCACACTAGTTGCCTGAAGAAACTGGGTCAAGTTTTTGGCCGAAAAATTAAATAATTACGTAACTGCGGAACATGTCAAGTTTTTGGCCCCGTTACCGGAGAAGGAATAGTTGATTTGACTTAAGTAAAATTTTAGTTGAACTAATTAGACTTAGACTTGAAATATTGACTATGGAATATGTTAAGTTTGTGTGTAAAAAAAATTTATTTAAAATTATTATTGAAAAAATAATTTATAAGTATTTTTGAGAGCCTGTTTTTATTTCTTTTTTAATTTTTATTTTTTTTATGCATAATTCAGGAGTTATAGACCTTGAACCATACGAATCAGAACTAGAGAGAACTGTTAGGAGGATTATGAATCAGAGAGGACTCCATGAATTTATTGTAGAAATGACGGATCAACAAGATAATGAATATTCATTTTTGGATTATAATGCTAGTAGCTTCGATGGAGTAAACCCCAAGAGGGTAGTGAACTTTCATGAAGCTGATATGCTGATTATTTTACCTTCTCAGATTGCAATTATTACGAGAAAGTTAGATCAATATGTAGAAAGTTTTCCTTAAGGGCTACCACTTATTGATAAAATTCATTTGGACAATTGATTAAGCCAACTCTTTTGAAACTAGCCATGAGATACACAATCGCTCAGATAACCCTTATTCAGATTATTACAACCCAGGCTGGGAGAATCATTCTAACTTTAATTAGAATTACAATTTTGGAGAAAGAAACGAATTGTGGCAAGATAATCAACTTAATCAGATATGTAATTGGAATAATCAGGGCAGTTTTTAACGTTGAACTTTCTTTTTCTCATAGATTTAACTTCAATTCACAGAATGAGAAGTGGTTATTGTTAGAAGAGAGTGTCATTCAAATGGAGAGTCAACTAGAAAGTCAAGGGTCTGCAATAAGGAATATAGAAAACCAATTGGAGCAGAGAGAAGTGGTTATTGTTAGAAGAGAGTGTCATTCAATATCAAGGGCCTGCAATAAGGAATATAGAAAACCAATTGGAGCAGATTGTTAACTCAATTAACAATCATCCTCCAAAGATTTTACCCAGTAATCTTGAGATAAACCTTAAGGAGAAGAACAGTGTGCAAAATAAAACTATCCAACTAAGAAGTGGAACAGAATTGAAATATATGGTTCAAAAGAATCTTGAGTTGAGAAAAGAGAAAAATGAGATTGAATGACCAATGGAAGAAATTCTTAAAGAATTAGAAAAAACAAGATAAATATAGAAAAACCACTCCCATCATTTCCTTAGCCCCCCAAGGGAAAAAATTAGAAGATAACTCGAGCCTTAAGAGGAACATAGTAGAATTTGATTCAAAATCTGAATCATCTAAAGAGAATCCAATCTAAAATTTTGGAGAACTTGAATTATCATATAGAGATCCATTTTTTATAAATTTTATGGATGATATTAATATGCAAATTGAGAAAATCATTAGAAGAATATTGGATCTAAAAAGAAACACGAGGAATAATAATCTGAATCAATATGAAAAGAAAAAATTGAAAGAAAAATTAAAATTCAAGGATTTCGTAGGAATCACATGATCCGAAAAAGATTGGGTGATTGATAATGAATTCCTTAAATGGAATTTTGATCCGAGATGAATCTTTGTCGGACTGCCGACGTTAAACGAAACGCTTTGTGGAAGACACCCAGATTATTTTTGTTGGTGTGATTGTTTGTGAGCTGTGACTCTTGTCAAGCTGATGACGTTAAATCAAACGCTTTGTAGGCCGCAACCCATAGTTATCAGTGCGGATTAATTAGATTGTTTGTTGTTATGATGTTTTTAAATGTGTTTTATTTTAAAGATATTGTGAGATAATGAGACTTACATGATGAGAAGACATTCAAAGCACGAAGAGGATAAAATTTAAAGCTCTCATTTATTGATCAATTATCAGTACTGCTACAAGAAGTTCTTCTATGGGATTGGGATACCCTTCCCTTATCTTTGCTCTGTGTCAACAGTCTGGAGTTACTTATGAAAATTGGGAGGAATTATTACATCCTTTGAAGCCAATCACGAAGGCAAAGGTACAAGTTTATCAAAAGCATTTTGAGACCGGATTCGGTGCAAACAGTGCCGATATTCCATCTTCTTCTCGAGCATCGACATCACGAGCCTCACATAGATCTGCCTCAAAATTAGAGCCTATTTTGGAACTTTTGAAGATACTTGAAGGAGATATGGCTTTTATGTAGAGCGAAATGTTCGAAAATGCGGAATTTAATGAACATTTGTACAGGCAGAAAAAGAGAAAGCGATTTTAAGGCTTGATACTATGCATCCATGATAGAAATGTTTAAGCAAAATCAATGGGTCGGAGGAAGTAAGAACATTGAATTTCTTGAACATCTTCAATATCAAACTTTTACTTATCGCCAACCCATGAATAATGACATAGTAGATGAAGAAGTTGAGGAAGACAATGATGATGAGAGTGAGTAGGTGTTTTTGCTTATGTGTGGAACTCTAATGTGTAGGTGTCTTGGTGTTTATTTGTGTTGGATTGATATATGTGTGTTGTAGGTGTGATGAAGTGATAATGTAGTAAACTATGTTTATATTATTGTTTTTATGAAATGATTTTTATTGTTGTTTGCGTTAGACTTATCTTTTTATTCATTCCTTATTTATTATATAACAATTTTCTCTATTAAATTGTGAACCTGAAAATCATACGTCTACTTTTATACTTAGTACCTGTACTAAAGTTTATGCTTTCCTTTTAGTTCAATTCAATTTTTAGCATGTATTTATTAATTTTAATTTTTCTTGTTATATTTATCTGCACTGATTGTAAAATATATAAAAATTCAAGTTTGGGGAGGAAGAAAAGTAAATTTCAAGGCTAAAATTTATTTGTCATAGACGAAACTACAAATAAATTTTATTTGAAAAATGATTTTTGTTATGTGGAGTTATAATAATATTACTAAAATTTTAATTATAGAAATGCAATAGAAAAACTTAGTAGAAACTTTAGTGAAACTTTAGTAAAAAAACTTTAGTAAAAAAGTTGAAACAAAAATTAAGATGTTTAGCAGAAAATAGGGAAAATGTTTTTACTATCTATAGTAGGAAAAATTGAATTTTTGAAAAATTAAGGATTTTTAGAATAATAATTTTTTTTAAGAATTTAGACATAATTCTTTTTAAAAAACTAATACTACATTTTAAGTTAATGATATAAAATAAGTTTTTAACTTTAGAAAATAGATAGTGAAATTTAAAATCATTAAAAACCTATTCAAATATACTAATCATCACCTTCTTAAAAAGGAAAAGAAAAAAAAGTAAGTATGAAAAAGAGAGGAGAAGCTTGAGGATTATGACCTAATTAAAAATTAATTTCACTTGATTCATTCTAAGGAAGAAAACTTAGGATTAATCCTAAGCTTAAATTCAGAAAGTATTAGTAAAAATTATTTTCAAAATAGAATTCATAAATTATAAAATTAATATTTTTCTAAGAATACAAAGTTGAAAAAATTCAATTATTTCTGAATTCAATAGAAACTCTGGATTCCTAAGTTTAATACTAAATATTTTGATACCTTAAACATCATCTAATTTACTAGAAATTCTTCTAGGTTGGACTAAGACATTTCTAGAACAAAATTTTAGGTCATCTTGAAGAAACCCACAAACATTAATCAACATATTTTTAAAGATTTTTAAAGTTGTAATGTTAGTTGTAATGTTATTTGAGAACAAATAACGTTTAAGTTTGGTAGATTTTGATAAATTATAAAATTAATATTTTTCTAAGAATACAGTTGAAAAAGTTTCAATTATTTCTGAATTCAATAGAAACTCTGGATTCCTAAGTTTAATACTAAATATTCTGATACCTTAAATATCATCTAATTTACTAGAAATTCTTCTAGGTTGGACTAAGACATTTATAGAACAAGATCTTAGGTCATCTTGAAGAAACCCACAAACATTAATCAACATATTTTTAAAGTTGTAATGTTACTTGAGAACAAATAACGTTTGAGTTTGGTGGATTTTGACTTGCCTAAAAATGGACAACTTTTTATTTGCATTTAATACAATTTTTTTGGTGATATTGCACTTTAAAGGAAGATATTTTTTTGTGTTTTTTATTACAGGTACCATAATTTATGCAATTGAAACAAATGGAGCAAAAGTGGAACAATTTGGAGTTAAATAGAGTAAATTGGGGTCAATGGGGCATAGAAGAAAAATTGGCCTGACGCCTAGGCACCATAATTATTTTTTTTAAATGCAATGTATTTAGACGAATTTTGAAGGGGCATCTAAAGTGACTCTTGGAGATTTCGAGAGTTATAATAAAAAGAGAGATTTCCCTGTGTTAGACTCTCTTCCTTTGTGTGTGTTGGTGTCTTTTGGGGGGTGTGTGTGTGTGTGTGCGGTGTAATCCTAGAGGGAGAAGAGAAAGTGAGGCTTAGTGTCTCTTCGTGTGGAAAGTGTCTTTTGGAGTTTTGGTGACACTTGGGACTTTAGAGAGAAGTGTAAGGGTTACTATAAAGATAAGTCTTGTACTTTTATTCTATTTGTTTTCAATTACTGCAATAAAGTTGTGTGATTTCAATGTCATTTGCAGTGAAGTATCCATATTTATTTTCTATTTTTTGTGAGTAGTTTTCTTTACTCTTTCCTCTTGTGATGAAGCAGTGACATGTGTAGGAAAATTTATTTTAAATAGAATAATTTTAATTTCTATGTGATGAGTAATATCTGCGCTGCTTCATTGACATAACGTGTTGGCCATGAGTTATATTAAAATCTGTTGTAAGTTGAGACTTAAACTTGGAAGAGCGCTTCATAATTTGAGTGCATTTACATTGTCGGGTTGGCTATAGTGAAATAGTTCTGACGGTGATGCAACTTTGAAAAGAAATATACTTGATGATCTGTTTCCATTAGAAACTTCTAGGTGACAATTGATGTAAGTCAATGAGTTCCTTACCATGACTTGTAAGACTTTTAACCATTTTCGCATCTCTGCTAGTTGTGGAAACCTAATAGAATATTAAGCGTACCTAAACACTCGGAAGAAGGTAGACAAACATATGTTCCTTGCTGGCACAAAACTTATTATATAATTCTATCAATTCTTCTACTACTTATGCCACTACACTCATTGCAAGAGGGAAGTGATTTTGATTATCTAAAAACTTTTCAAAATTTAACCAGCTTCCGTAGATTAGTTTTTATTTAATTTAGTGAACTTTATTTTTATATTAAAGTAATGAATTTAAGAAAATCAAACTTTTCGAAAATTCCAGGCTAAGAAGAGTTATTGTAGACTAGAAATTTTATTGAAGTCGTTACGAATTAACATATTTCTCCGTAGACGTATGATCGATACTTAAGGTTTTTGAAGAAAGTTATATATTACTTCAACAATACGTATACTTGCATAGAACCTCTAGTGTGTAAATTATAAATCAGATTTTAAACTCTATAACATATCCATTTTGCCCACTAGCGCCTGAAGAAACTGGGTCAATTTTTGGTCGGGAAACTAAAAACTGCGCAATTGCGGAATGAGTCAACTGCGGAAGTCAATGTCACTTTGAGACGGATGTCGCATAATTTACTTGTGCAACGCCATCGTGGCTATCATAATTTGTATTTGTTTGGGAAATGGGTGAGATGACATATCTTGTAGTATCATCCATTTTCTCATCCAAACGCCAAAATTCCTCTCGATGACACATTGTAAGAAGGAATGTCTTCTGATAAACACCTCTTTTCTGCCATTTGTAACATTACTGGTTCGCTCAAAATCATGTATATGATATCTCGTATCAGGAAAAAGTTTTCAGATACCATCGTCACAATGGATAGCCAACATTGACCAAATAATATGTCTGAAATGTACTGTAGGTTCAGTACGATGTTTATAGTGAATAACCAAAGGATTTGAGACTGCAACATACCGTGCGGAGGGTGTGGGAAGTTGTAGTAAGGATTTAGCATAGCAACCTTAAAAATTTTGTCGTGCGCACTACCCTCCCAACCGAACATGACAAAAGTAAAAAACATGTTAAAGTCACACACAATCATGACATTCTGGGTAGGGGCTCCACAACGTTCGATAAATGCAATCTTTTACTCATTTTAAACTTTTGCATCAACGTGAGTACTTTCTATTGCTCCAATGCAATCATACACAGATACCTTTGAGTTATAAATATCTGATATTCATATTTAAAATTTAATACTAGAAATTGCAAATGTTACCTTAAAGAACGACATGCATTGTGCATCGCATTCAATCTCTGTAGGTGTTCGTACAAACGTTGGATCAGTTGGTTTTATGACTTGTGTAGATAGACTCACAAGTACATTCAGACCCACAAAGAAGTATATACTGATCGTCTCAGATGAGTGTTAGAATTGTTCCATCACACCATGCATTAACTCGTTTTGTGATAATATGTAAAAAAGTTATCGCCAACACCTCACGTTAAGTCGTCCTCGATGACCCATGAAGACCATGAGATCCACTAAGTTCTATTAAAAGAATTTTAAATATCTCTTGCCTCATGCGGAACATGTTGCTGAATCTGGTTGGATGCTTAGCAAACAATTTTTTAACCCATTTGTCTCTGATATAAGATGATGTGAAGCATGAAGAGATTAAGGAGATTGCTACATTTCTCCATCTTCGTCTTTCTGACCAATATACGTGTTGTAATACTCAAAGATCAAGGAGATTGCTACATTTCTCCATCTTCGTCTTTCTTGGTCCGAATCTATGTTTGTGTATATTGTACTAGTGTTAAGAAAAAAAATGAAATTAACAAATCACAAAGAAAACATGACCCAAACATTTATAATAGATAAAATGGACGACGTACGAATATCAGATAAATATATAATAAGAAAATACAATAACGAAGTAAAAGTGTCCCAAACAACAACAAACGAAAAAAAGTCTCCTAGTCAATAGCAAATAAGAGAAAAATTTCCTCAAGTTTCCCTAGAAGAATAGAAATGTCGTAGATATGCCACTCATTTTTCTTTGATAATCGTTGGTCAATATACGTGTTGTAATACTCAACGATCAAGGAGATTGCTACCTTTCCCGTATCCGTCTTTCTTGGTCTAAATCCATATTCGTGTATATTGTACTAGTGTTAAGAAAAAAATTAAATTAATAAATCACAAAGAAAGCATGACCCAAACATTTATAATAGATAGAATGGACGGCTTACGAATATCAAATATGTAATAAGAAAATACAATAACAAAGTAAGAGTGTCCCAAGAAACAACAAATGAAATAAAGTCTCCCAGTCAATAAAAAATAAGAAAAAACTTTTCTCAAGTTTTCCTGCAAGCATAAAAATGACGTAGATATGCCACCCATTTTCTTTGATAATCGTTGTAAAAAAATCTCTGTGGACTGGATCTTGAAGAAGCTCTACTGCAAAAAGGTATATCTCAAAATCCTCTGAAATTTCCTTATCTTCATCTAGAATTTGCACGACCTGCTTAATGGAAGTTCCCTAAACTGTATGCGGGGCATTGTTGGAAATACCTACCAGATGTGATATCTGGTTTTTGAGATAAGCAACTCCACCCTTTTCTTCCCTCTTCACGAGGATGCTTAGAACGGTTGGTGGACTGGATTTTGTGTAGTTCTAGGCTGTAGAGATCGGGTGAATCACCTGATAGGTTGACGACCACATTCTCATGGCTACTACAAAACTCTGTCGCACTTGGAGCACATGCATATTTGCCTGTTGCGACGACACCCTCAAACATCCGATCCAACTTCTCGAACTCGGGGTAAATTCCACAAAGTTAGTACTTCTTCGCTGTGGGCACCACCTGCAAAATCATATTAAACACTTCAATTAGTATTAAAAAAAATGAAATGATGAAATGAATCAAATTAGATTAGACGAAATGAAAAATTGCTCACCGCATATCTTTCTGTTCACCATTCCTCCGAATCATCAATGGTTCGCTTCACCAAATCCCAACCCAAGCCCATTGATCATCTTTTCAAATCCTTCCAAAATTTAAAATCTTTCTTGAGTTGATCTCACTTGTTCTTCATTTGCATCCTGTCATACTCTTTGCATGTAATTTCCTTGAACTTTTTTGTAATATTTTGCCAACTTCCTTTTTCAAAAAGGTAGTTGTCCTATTCCCCATTCAATTTCCTTGATACAAAAGTCACAAAAAATTATTTTGGTTTCTTTTTCCCATAATGCCTGTGTAGCAGTCCCTTTGGTCTCATTTGACATTATATTCCTAGAGTACACCAATATATTGTAACATAACCATCAAAACAATGTCACAATTAAAAAGAAAGAACTCAAAGAGGAGCCTAACCTATCTGGATTTGTAAAATAGAAATCCAAGCTTTTGCTTCATGCAGTAAATTTAAAAAATGCAAGAGCAATTCCAATGTTACATATCTAACACCTAAACATTGTTTTTTTACATTATACCACCTAAATCTTTCATAGCACATAAAAAATACCGTCAGTTTAATTTTTCAAAGGTAAAATACAACTTTTCATGAAAAGGCAAGGTTATATTTATGTAAAAATCAATTTTTTGTTGTTAGATATGTAAATATTTGAAATTGAGTGGCATCCCAATCATGAAAACAATTTCGTCATCCAAAAAGATTTTTTTTTTTGGTCTGATATCCCAATCATGAAAAAAATCAAAAGTTCTTTTAAAAGATAATAAAAAAGAAGGTAAACATCTTTATGCTAGACATATACCATTAAAGCATCTGAAAAACATAACGTAATTACATGTAAACAAAACTTCTCAGTTTCTTCTCAAAATTCTAAAGTAAGAAAATCATAATTCAGATGCAGAAAATTTTTATCTCTAAATACCCTTTGAGGAATATATGAGCAAAAGAGATGAGAAATAGATAGATCACCTCTGATTCCAATGTCTTCAGATGGGTTTTGATATTGTCCACAGTTCCTGGTCCAAAATAAGTGTCTGATACAATTGTTGCAAGCAAATCATCAGCTTGAATACCAATAAAGTCCTAAGTTAAGGAAAAACAGGGACCTTTTATACGAAACAATCATCCAACAAATTACGAAAAGAGAAAACAATGTCTCAGAATTGTCAGCACATTAAAATATCTACCAAAAGAAGAATACACAAGCCATAACCATCAATCCATAATCTTATTCTTAGCAAAATTAAGTATGGAAATTATATTTCTTATGGTTAAATTAATAACTTCACTCTTTAATGAAAGAGAAAATAGACAAACACCTAAAAAGTCATACTCACATGTATGACCAAATATTCTGTTAAGACCAAATATTATAAACAGAAATTGCAGTTCGAGAATCTATTAAAAAGTCATACTCACCTGTTAAGTTAAAATATTATAAACAGAAATTGCAGTTCGAGAATCTATTCATTATTTCAACATGCTGCATACAGAATTCTGTGTATTTACATATCTAACACCTAAAATTCAAATTTGCATTAGAGAAAATCTATCTAATCTTTATGCTTAACAAATAATTTTCACTTAAAATTATTATGCAAACCATTTGAATCAGGAAAATGATCGGTGTAAGATAAGACAAGTAATGAAACTGGCACCATAACTTGTAAGCAATTTCTGGGGGGATGAAATGATAAAGAGAAATTTTGGGTCACATTTAAGGGTAGATTCAATTTTCACTTGCAGCTTAGGTTCAAAAATAATCTCAGTTCTGTTTAGGACCAAATTCATTCTTTTTTTTTTGTTTTTTTTGGAAATCTTAAGTTCTGTGATCATTGCATGCTCGGTTTCAGGGCTCCTGAAGGTTTCTTTGATCATCTAATTTGAAACTAAATTACTGTTTAGGATGTATGGCTAAAGTGTGCAACAGATTAAAATTCACATTCCAACAACTGTTTGTTATATAAAATTTAGTCTATTTTCGGTAAAGTAATTCAACATATAAAACAAGTGCAAAGCATTAATTTAAATTTCATCTAAAATGTTAATTTTAGCAAAAATTATGAGAAGGAAATAAAAGAAAATAGTTATTATTATTTGCAGTACAAACAGACATGACCAAATCTCAATCATACATGAAAGCCAAATAGAAGGAAAAAAGATAAAAGGGCAAAAATCTTGCTGAATAGAAGATTCATGCCTTAAGAAGAGAAAATTTCGTTGAAAGTTGTTATCAAGTCTTGCACCACATCTTGCTTCACTCAACGAACAAGCTTTATGGAAGAAGGGCCGACGAGAGAACCGGAGATGTTGAGAATTTTAGCTAAGAACAGGGCAGACTTCAAGGGATGCAGCAGGTGGAGAAACCAATTGCAATGGAGAAAGCCAATTGCGAAGGAGAAACGACACTTACCGAGCGCAGGAAGAAGGACCAGGCGGACGAGACGTTAGGGTAGGGCCAGCTTCGCGATACGCGGGGAAGAAGATAATATTAGCTCGGTAATGCGGACCGCGGGCCCTTGCGTTCCCTCTAATATGTGGTGGGCGGCTGTGACGCGAGATTTAGGGCACGTTTGGGGCAGTTTATTTGGTGGGGTAGCGTTTTGAAAATGCGCCTGCTTTGTTTGGGTAAACTGCGTTTTGGCAGATTATGAGTTTCTAAAACGCTGAAACAGCGTTTTCACACCACACCTATTTAGGTGCGGTGGCAGCTTTCTGGCTGCGGTCTGACTTTTCAAAAAAAATTAAAAATTTTCAATAGCCATCGCTCCTAACTTATCAACAGATTATTCAATAAGCTGCAAATGTCCCAAAGAGACGCTTAAAAACAAAAAAAAGGAAAAAGTCACGGTTTGGCGCTGCGTCGCTTAAAACAAAAAAAAAGGAAAAAGTCACGGTTTGGCGCTGCGTCGCGCAAAAAAGCGATCCCAAACAAACCCTCAGTCTTCTTTTTCATCCCTCTCATTCTCATCTTGAGCCCGTCTCATCAATATCACCACTACCACTTCATGCTTACTGTCATGTGCTTATCACCACAATCATTTCTGCTTATCAACATATCATTATTTTTACTCAGCTTATTAGCAGATTGTTCAATAAGCTGCAGCTGCCCAAAGAGGCCCTTAAACGGAAAAAGAAAAGTCGCAGTTTGGCGCTGCGTCGCGCGAAAAAAACGATCTCAAACAAACCCTTAGTCTTCTTTTCCATCCCTCTCATTTTCATATTTACCCCGTCTCTTCAATATCACCACTACCACTTCATGCTTACTGTCATGTGCTTATCACCACTATCATTTCTGCTTATCAACATATTATTTTTAATCATCTTATCAGCAGATTATTCAATAAGCTGTAGCTGCCCCACTTTCCCTCTAATTTGCGAGGGCGGTCGCGAGTACGAGATTTAGGGCACGTTTGGGGCAGCTTATTTGGTGGGATAGCTTTTTGAAAATACACCTGGACTGTTTGGGTAAACTGCGTTTTGGCAGATTATGCGTTTTCACACCGCACCTATCTGGGTGTTGTGGCAGCTTTCTGGCTGCGGTCAGACTTTCCAAAAAAATAAAAATTTATAATAGCCATCTCACCTAGCTTATCAGCAGATTATTTTTAATCAGCTTGTCAACAGATTATTCAATAAGCTGCAGCTGCCCCAAACAAACCCTTACATGAAAAAAGAAAAAAGTTTTGGTTTGGCGCTGCCCCGTGTGAAAAAGCGATCCCAAACAAACCCTTTGTCTTCTTTCCATCCCTCTCATTCTCATCTTGAGCCCGTCTCATCAATATCACCACTACCACTTCATGCCTATTGTCATGTGCTTATCACCACTACCACTTCTGCTTATCAGCAGATTATTTTTAATAAGCTTATCAGCAGATTATTCAATATGCTGCAACTGCCCCAAAGAGGCCTTTAAACGAAAAAAGGAAAAACTCGTGATTTGGAGCTGCGCCGCCCGAATAAAGCGATCCCAAACAAACCCTTATTCTTCTTTTCCATCCCTCTCATTCTAATCTTGAGCCCGTCTCATCGATATCACCATTACCACTTCATGTCTACTGTCATGTGCTTATCACCACTACTTCTGCTTATCAGCAGATTATTTTTAATCAGCTTATCAGCAGATTATTCAATAAGCTGTAGCTGCCCCTCGTTCCCTCTAATTTGCGGCGGGCGGCCGCGAACACGAGATTTAGGGCACGTTTGGGGCAACATATTTGGTGAGGTAGTGTTTTGAAAATGCACCTGAACTGTTTGGGTAAATTGCGTTTTGACACTCGTTCCCTCTAATTTGCGGCGGGCGGCCGCGAACACGAGATTTAGGGCACGTTTGGGGCAACATATTTGGTGAGGTAGTGTTTTGAAAATGCACCTGAACTGTTTGGGTAAATTGCGTTTTGACAGATTATGCGTTTTTAAAAAGCTGAAAACAACGTTTTCACACTGCACCTATCTATGTGTGGTGATGGCTTTCTGGCTGCGGTTTGACTTTTCCAAAAAAATAAAAATTTGTAATAGCCACCACATCTAGCTTATCAGCAGATTATTCAATAAGCTGCAGCTGCCCCAAAGAAACCTTTAAACGAGAAAAGGAAAAAGTCTTGGTTTGGCGCTGCCCCGCGCGAAAAAGCGATCCCAAACAAACCCTTAGTCTTCTTTTCTATCCCTATCATTCTCATCTTGAGCCCGTCTCATCAATATCACCACTAACCCACTTCATGTCTACTGTCATGTGCTTATCACGACTACCACTTCTGCTTATCAGCAGATTATTTTTAATCAGCTTATCAGCAGATTATTCAATAAGCTGTAGCTGCCCCGCGTTCCCTCTAATTTGCGGCGGGCGGCCGCGAACACGAGATTTGATACGTTTGGGGCAGCTTATTTGGTGTGGTAGCGTTTTGAAAATGCACCTGGACTGTTTGGTTAATTGCATTTTGACAGATTATGCGTTTTCAAAATGTTGAAAAAAGCGTTTTCACACTGCACTTACCTATTTGTGGTGATGGTTTTCTGGCTGCGGTTTGACTTTTCCAAAAAAATAAAAATTTGTAATAGCCACCGCACTTAGCTTATCAGCAGATTATTCAATAAGCTGCAGCTGCCCCAAATAAACCCTTAAACGAAAAAAGGAAAAAGTCTTGGTTTGGCGCAGCCCCGCGCGAAAAAGCGATCCCAAACAAATTCTTAGTCTTCTTTTCCATCCCTCTCATTCTCATCTTGAGCCCGTCTCATCAATATCACCACTAACCCACTTCATGTCTACTGTCGTGTCATGTGCTTATCACTACCACTTCTGCTTATAAGCATAATTTTTTTTAATCAACTTATCAGTAGATTATTCAATAAGCTGCAGCTGCCCCAAAGAGTTTCTTAAACGAAAAAAGGAAAAAGTCACGGTTTGGCACTGCGCCGCGTGAAAAATGTGATCCCAAACAAATCCTCAGTCTTCTTTTCCATGCCTCTCATTCTCATCAAACATTCTCATCAAACAAGCCCGCGAAAAGTTGAAATCATCTTCTTTTCCATGCCTCTCATTCTCATCAAACAAGCCCGCGAAAAGTTGAAATCTTGCTAATAAAAGGGTGTAATTCCATGATTTGCCCCCCAAATATATATATCTTTGCCCCTGTTACTTCACTGACCTGCCCAGGCAATAGTATTTTATATATTGTTCAATAATATCGAAAGTACTCCAATAAACTGTGTTCACAATAATTATTTAAACAATCCAGCGTCCAAAACACAATCTTTATGTTTTGTCTGAGAAAATTTTCCATGGAGAAGCTCTCATGTAACATATTGTTGCTCTTTCTTTTATAGAGTAGAAGTTAGCTGTTTCCATTAGATGGGGGACTAAATGAACAAGTGACCGTTTTTCTATATTGTACCATTTACATACATACCAACCCAATCTGTATGCATTTACATATCTAACACTTGAATTTTACCTTTTACATTTATACCACCTAAATCTTTCATATCACATACAAAAATCGCAATTTGAACTTTTAAAAAGTGAAATACACCTTTTAGGCATATAGATAAGGTGGTATGTATGTAAAAACTAAAGTTTTGGTTATAGATATGTAAATACATAAAAAATTGAGTAGTTTACATGTAAAAGATTTAAATTTCAAATTGTCAGCTGTATTATTATTATTTAAGATAAAAAAATATATCTAATCTTATCAAATTGACATACCAATATTTTAGCTTTTTTAAATTTTTATAGTAGTGATTTCAAATAGGTGACTTGAATATATTTTTTGCTATCGAAATCGTGACAGACATGAAATTTTTTTAATGTAATAAGTTTGCGCCCGTGCCCGCCTTGCCTACTGTGACCGCACTTCCATTATCATCCACTGGGCAATATCAAGCCCATACTAAGAGATCCACAATCAACTGACTGCAAGTTCACCAGTATCTCCCTCCCTTGGCCATATCTTCTACCCATTTGAGTTCCGACGATGGGATTAGAGCTAAGATGACTTGATGATGCGTACAAACTCTTGGAGTGCCATTGCACCACCTATCTAGTCTCCAATGATCATTTTGCAAAAAATTCACTTAATCACTGATCTTAATCGACAGTTAGCATGATGAGTCTTTGCATCATTTTATTTACTTAAATAGCGGATTGCTGTGCCTACTTGTGAAGAGACATCGTGGGACATCCTCCTGTTTTTCTCACCTTCAGCACATATGCTCGCTGGAATTACTTGCAAGGTTTTTTAAGAGAAATTTTCCTATTTTGTTTAGAGCATGGGTTAAAATTTTTTACGTTTTCAACCCAAGAGAACCATGAACCGTGTTAGGGAGCCGAAGCAAATCTTTGCCATTTTTTAATACTTTATACGTTTAAAGAAACTTGCCCTTTATTGTGCTGTTATGCCATCCTTAGGTTCTAATTTTGTTCCTCAAGGATTTGTTTGGAATCACTTTTATTTTTGGGTTTTTATTTTTATTTTGACTTTTATATTAAATACATATTATTTAGTTTGCATGTTTATTATTTTTTTTTTCAAAAACAACTTGGCTTGTTTTAAAATGCACTCCAAACATAAATAAAATAATCATGTTATAACTTATTAAATATATTTTAATTTGACTAAAAACATAAATAAAATAATCTAAAAAAGCAAGAATAAAAAATAAAAATCAAAAGTGATATAAGAGAATCTTATTATATGTCTCTCCTCGTTTAATCATCTCACTGAATATCCTGCTTTCAATTTCCTATCTAAAATTCTCCAGTCAGCCTTTTGCATGTCGAGTTCTTTTTCTAACATATCTGCATGAACCCGGTCAACTTAAAGTCACATAACTTCCGCAATAAGCTTATAGTTTTAACAAGAAATTGTTGATTTTGTTCTGGACTTTATCTGATTACATCAATTGAATTAATCCATGTATCAGTTGTCATATGAATGAAAATGTGCGCATGATGCAGGCGTTGTCAGTTCAATGAAGTTTCCCCCTTTTTTACTTTTTTACATGCAGGTTCAAAGCTTGACTCCCTCTCTCTAAATGCCCTCCGAGAACATTATAAGATTCCTTCAGAGGGTCCTGCGCATAGAGCAATGCAAGATGTTAATGTTTTGGCGCATGTTGTCCAACATATCACGTTCGATTTGAGAATAACAATTCTAGAGCTAATGCAAATAGCTTTCCGGCCTTCCGACATTTCAAAATCATGTTAAAAACATAACATGCATATTCGACTAACATCTGTTCCAATTGTTTGATCCTTTTTCATGCTCTCTTGTTTTATATGTGTAATTAAACATGACAATTCTATTCTTTCCATCAAGTCCTCTTGTGAAATAATCACATGCTTAAGATTTTATGAACGTTAAACTATATGCTATTTTACTTCATTGCATTGGCATTGTAGAGAGGGATCATTTCACTCTTTATGTATGATACATCGTCAACAAATTTTCATTATTTGACATAAATCTCGAGACATGACCTGAACCACAAAGTAAATTCTTGAGCAAGGAATGTTCAAACTCCAATTAAAAATCATTCAAAACGTTGATTTCACAAACCTATAATCTAAACGGCTTGAAGAGACAGACCCAATGATACTAAAATTGATCCAATCCATGTCAAAACAAGCATAAAAAATGGTGTATTGCAGAAGATCTGAGGTGAAGTTGCATTTATTTTGGATGAGTGGCCTGAAGGTCGGATTTATCTTAAGGAGTGCGTGATTATATCTGGCTCAACTCTTGGCTTGTCTAAGTGAAGTTGTATTGATTTAACTGGAGAAGATCTAAATGTTCCAACCTCTTTCCATCGAAGACAATGAGATCGAGTTGTATCGTTCATGAGGGGTGGTCACCTGAGAGCGAGCTTTTGGATCAATTGATTAAATTAGATAATTGGATGGTCAAATATATTTCAAATCTGACATGCTTATAGTCAAATCAAGCTTCCTGACAAAGACAAATTTAATGAGTTCAAGATCACTCAATTGTGACATAATTAACACACTTAAATGTCTACAAAACACTGTCTGGTCGAGGGAACATCCTGATGTTGTCCGTTCAAAACGGTTTAGATTCTTTTTCTTTTTTACAACCCGAACTCTATAAATTGGGCCCTACACCCTCTTGAGAACAAAAACTAGACCTAGGTCGAGGGAACATCCTGATATTGTCCGTTCAAAACGGTTTAGATTCTTTTCTTTTTTACAACCCGAACTCTATAAATTGAGCCCTACACCCTCTTGAGAACAAAAACTAGACCTAGAACTAGAGGGAGATCGAAGCATAGAGGCGTTGAGGTCCCAAGTTCTAAACTAAATATGCAATGAATGTCTCACACTTCTGCAGTCGTTGACGACCTTCGACCATAGTTGGTCAGTTGTCGGTCACAATTAACCGCCACTAGCTCCTTACGATGAAGTTCCTTGTAGAATCACTATGTGCGCTGTGTCATCCCATTGTACGTTTCAAAACTGTGAAGCACTTAACGGAGCAATACATCATCCTAAACAGTGTGTAATGACATCTCATGAAGAGAATGTATTATAATCCCAACAATTGCTCTCGAGTCCAATCACCCTTGGATATTATGCAACAAGTACTATTTTGTGAGAAAATATGTAGTCCCCTCCCGCCTGTTTGGTCAAGGACATGTTGTAATCATCAGTTTATAATTGGTTGTTCTGATTATGCCAGGTTCTGTGATTTTTTCTCATTCAGCACATTCCACATAATATTTTATGATGTCTTTATCTATCACTTATATTATTTGAATGTGCTAGAGTCTCATGTAATGCTAAGATGACAATTCATTATTCTACCATCGCGAATCTTCTTGCACACGTTACTTTAATGTCCTATGTGAGAAAGACAATCCCACCTTTAGTATCTGTGAGACCTGCTAAATGACCACTATATGCAATACTCACAATAACGAAACATTCCACACCAATCAGTTCAAGGGATAGTCACAGAGCCAAGGGCGCCAAACCTAAGGATCTTTCTATCCTAAAAAGGGTCACCCTACCAGCGAAGGGGCCTTGGGTCCCTCTCTAGAAGATCAAGTGTGCAGGAAGGAGTTCCAACATGAGATCTTCCAATTCCTATGTGAGGATCGATAACCAATGACAACTATGCCAAATGGATCTTTACCAATACTTCAACAACTAATGGGAAATGCCTTGCTTGAACATACTCATATCGTTGCCTCCTAGCGATGGAATCGTTCCTTTGCTATGTTGGGATGAAGACCATTTTGATACCGTGAGTTCCACTAATCGGTCTATTGAAGCTTACATAACACCGCCTCGTCTCAATACTGGTCTTGAAGATGTCATTTGTGACGAGCTACGACACCTATTTTTGGAAGAGTTCCTTCAGGGAATAAGAATCGTTTCCCTACTTGCCGCAACTTCCAAGTGTCTCTCTTAGTTGGTGTAGTCTTCTAACACCCATTCCAGGACATTTCAAGTTCCCAAGCATCAATTCGTATGAGGGGGTGACTGAACCCTAAGAATACATTGATCACTATCAAACCATCATGCATATTCAACATGCCTCTGATGCGCTTCCCTGTCAAGTTTTCCAACCACTCTCAAGGGTCAAGGTTACACATTGTTCTACTCTCTTATGGAGTGTACCGTCAACACTTTTAATGAGCTTTCGACTGTTCATGGAGCAGTTTATAACGAATAGAAGGATCATCATAGATTCACCCCATCTCTCGTGATTTCGCTAGAATGAGTGAGTCACTCAAGGACTACTTTCGTAGGTTCTTTGTTGAAGCTCGCTAGATTCCAGGAGTGGATCTTGAGTTGGTAAGAGGAGTCTTTCTTTGGGGACACCGCTAAGGATCTTTCTACTCATTCTTAATGTGGGAGATGGTCTGCTCTTATGTTGATCTTGTCCATCTTGTCCATCTTGTCCAAGCTCAAACAACTAAAGTTGAAGCTATCAACGTGCATAAGGTGCAAGCTCAAATAACTAAAGTTGAAGCTATCAACGTGCATAAGGTGCATTTAAGCGATTTGGGGACAAGCACAAAAATAACATCAAGGACACCAATAAAACATCATATCAGAGGAAGTCGGAATAGCAGGAGAATCACAATCTCATACCAGCGAAATGACCCTCGATCGGAGAAGGCATCACAACAGAGTAAGTTTGAATAGCAGGAGAATCGCAATCTCCCTCCTCGGCCTGCATACCAGCGACATGAGCCTCGATCGAAGAAGGGCTATACTTTGTTTCACACATCGCGTGTCAAACATTCTAATAGTCATCAAGGATGAAAAGATTGTTAAGTGGCCTGACCTTATAAAACTGAATTCAGGGAATCGAGAGGAATACTGTCACTTCCAACGGAGTCATGGTCACAACACCGAAGTATGTCAAAAACTCACAGGAAGAAATTGAAATACTGGTGTGATTGGAGTATTTGGGTCCGTTTGTGCAAAATAAAGCAACCAATACTGATAACGCTCCCACTATGCAGGGGGGGGTGGACCAATGCAAATGCAGTAATATGGCGGTTGCCAAAATTGCTGGTAAAGTTCAAACAATGGTTGGAGGCCCATTACTAGATCTCCACATCTGACTAGTTGACACAACCCTGACACTTCCTCAAACAAATGGGAATATAGAGGTAACAAATCACACCGTACTCAAAGGGCTAAAGACTCACCTCAAGAAGGTTGGGAGGGGCAGTGGGTTGAAGTACTCCACAATGTCCTCTTGACTTATTACACCACCACGTTAACTTCAGCCAGAGAGATGTCTTACGACTTATGCTTCAACATTGAGGTTGTCATCCTAGTTGACATTGGAGTCTTGAATTTTCAAGTTTGAGCCTTCGACTCAGACAACAACGAAAAGAAGCTTTAAAAACATTTGGACATTCTCCTAGAAATGCATGATTTGACCCATCTTAGGGCTGCTTCCTACCACCAAAGGGTAAGAGTCAAGCCCTGACCTATCTCACTTGAGGAACTGGCCTTGCGTAGTCTCGAAGCACTTAGTCATGCCCCACAACACAACAAACTATCCCCCCATTGAGAAAACCCTTACATTATCTCCTATATGATCAAGCCTTTGAAGGGGAAGACCTTGCCTCGAACTTGAAATGCAGAGAATTTTCACAAGTACTACCAGTGACTGTTTAATATTGTAGTCTTGATTTTGCGTATGTGGTTGTTGTTCTTTGTTTTTTGTTGTATCTATTATTGTTAGTGTTGTATGCATTTTCCCATTCTTAACTATTATATTTCCACCTTGTATTGTGTTATTTATTTTATTTCTCTTGAAGCATCCATGTACTTCTAGCTTATTAAATGATGCCGGTTCCCCTTCTTTCTTTTATGTTGAAAGCACCCTCAAAAAGTGTAATGGTTCACTAACGAGCCATTTCAACCTCTCGACCCACAGTTTTGGTTGCATCTTATTCAGAGCATGATTAAAAGCAACAATATGGGAGTTACCAAAATTGTTGGCAAATTTCAAACAATGGTTGGAGACCCATTACTAATTTTTCACATCTGACTAATGGACACAAACCTGACACATCCTCAAACAAATGTGAAATGGAGGTAAGGAATCAAACCATAATCAAAGGGCTAAAGATTCGCCTCGAGAAGGCTGGGAGGGGCGGTGGGTTGAAGAACTCCAAAATGTCCTTTTGGCTTATTACACCACCTCGTGAACTTCAACTTGGGAAATGTCTTACAACTTACGCTTCACCATGGAGGATGTCATTCTAGTTGACCTTGGAGTCTCGAATTCTCAAGTTTGAGCCTACGATCCAAACGACAATGAAAAAAAGCATTAGCAACATTTGGACATTCTCCCATAAATGCATGATGTGGCCTACCTTAGGGTGGCTTCCTACCTACAAAGGGTAATTTTCAAGCCCCGACGTAACTCTTTTGGGGGTCTTGCATAGTCTCAAAGCACTTAGGGTCTATTTGGGGCAGTTGTTGATTATTTATAATATGTTGATAAGCTGATTATTTGATAATCTGTAGATTATCATAATAAGCTGGCTTGCTGATTATTCTGATAATCTGTAGATTATCATAATAAGCTGGCTTGCTGTTTGAGCCAGCTTATTCAGAACAGCTTACTGGGAGCTGTTGTTGAATAAATGACCATTTGGTCTCTGTTTGGTTAAGTTGTTGGAACATAATGGAAATTAGAACAAAAGTATATAATACAGAACCCAAAAATCATCACAACAGAACCCAGAAATCATCACAGATCAATTTAAAAGATAACATACAGTGGGAAATGTAAGAAAATAAATTAGGATAAGTAGCTCTGGAAACTTGAAATAAAGAAATAATCATTGATAGAAAAAGGATGGTGAAGATTGATTTCATTCGGCTCATTTTTTCCTTTGTAGAGAGAACATTAATTTAAAGTTGGTGTTGAAGGTTCTTAGAGGTTCTTAGGGGAAACTGAGGGGAGCAGAATATAACTAGAAGAAAAATGAATTTCAAATCAACTGGCTTCATCATTTTTCAAATCCAATTACTCGTTGTTGCAAATATACCTGGAATTGATTTATGTTTAGAACCATTCTCCATATATCCTATTTATAAGCTACAATGCACGCACAATGCATAAGAAATTTACATTTTTTGCACACAATTCTTATGTATCCAAACTCACACCCACTTTACTTCTACGGAAATCATAGAAACGAATCAGAGAAGACGAACTTCAAGGATTGTAGGGGAAATGAATTAGAAAGGAAAATGGAAATAGAAGGAGAGGGATATCGGGTATACCTTGGGTCGATTCTGGAAGGGCGAACTGAGGGAGCAGAGGAGCAGAGGAGATCGATTCTTCTGGAAAGGCAAGAGAGAGAGATCTGCGAGGAGGCGGCGCAAGGGATCTGCGATTCTCCCTGCAAAGGAGAGGAGGAGATCCTAGGAGATCTGTGATACTCCTTTCCGCAAGCTGAGCGAGGGATCGAGAGGGAGATCTGCAAGCCAAGCGAGGGATCGGGAGGGCGATTCTCCAAGGAGGGCGAGCGAGATTTGAGGGCAGTGCTGGAATTGTTTCCTAATCGCAGAACTGAAACGCGGGACAGGGGTAATATCCAGCTTGCGAGGATACGAAGAAAACTGCTATAAGATAACGCTGCGACACGAATAATTTGGGGCCAACGCGATATTCAAACGAAAAGACGGCGTTTTCAAAATGCCACCGCACCCCTATAAGCTGCCCCAAACGAGCGCTTAATCATGGCCCACAACACAACAACATGTCCCCTCTTTGAGAGGCACTTACATTATCGCCTCCATGATCGAACCCATAACCTTCAGACTCAATGATTCAAATGTGAAGACCTTGTCTCGAACTTAAAACATAGAGAATTTTTGCAAGTACTATCAGTGACTATCTAGTATTGTAGTATTGATTTTGCATATGTGGTTGATGTTCTTTGTTTTCAGTTGTAGATGTTTTTATCAGTGTTGTATGCATTATCCCATTATTAACTATTATATTTACACCTTGTAGTATGTTATTTGTTTTATTTTCCTAGAAGGATCAATGTAGTCCTAGCTTATTAAATGACGATGGTTCCCCTTCTTTCTTTTATATGAATAGCACCCCCAGAATGTGTAATGGTTCACTTACGAGCCACTTCAACTTCTCAACCCACAATTTCGGTTGGATCTTATTTAAAGCATGATTAATCTTAGAGGGAATCAATCTAACATCTTCAGTATTGATTAACATCACCGAGTCTCGCTTTAATAATTAATCACCAATAGATTAGCATCCATTGTTGGACTACACGCAATCCTTTCCATCCTGACTACTGATACACCAAAAAAATGTTCAATTTTTCATATATTTTTAATTCCTATATTTGATAAATTTTGGTGAAATTGCACTTTAAAAAAATGTATTTTCATATTTTTTATGCAAATATACTCAATTTGGGGATTTGGATTAAAAAGGAGCAAAAATGATGAAATTTTGAGCAAAAGGGCAAAGAAATGCCAGATCTGGCCCCGAACGACTCTAGTACACTTGTATGGAGCACGATTAGCATTAAATGGCGCCAGTCGGCGCCAAAACAGTGTCGAGACATTTTTTTTGCAAAATGCATTTACTTTGGACGAATTTTGAATGGGTGCTTAAGGGAACTCTTGAATTTTTGGCCATACATTATTTAATCACCATTTTTGACAGAAAATGGAGGCGAAGGAGGAGAAAAGTGGAAAAGAGAAGAGGGAAAAACTTCCATACTTGGTTTCTAAGAATTGTAAGAGGAGAGAGAAAGTGAGAGATTTTTTCTTCTTTGCAATCCTTAGAGAGGGGCCCATATCATTGTAAGTAGAAGAAAGCGACTCAAAGAAATTTTAAGGGATTTGCTTGTGGAGGAGAGTAAGATGAGCTGTTTACTTTAATTTCGTGTTGTGTAAACTTATTTCAATATATATAAATCCATGTTTTGTTATTCTTCTCCATGAATTATGAGTAGTTGCTTTGTCTTTCTCTTGATAATAAGAAGTAGTGATGTGAATAATCAATAGTTGTTGGAAAATGATCTTAATTTCATAAATTGTGATGATTCATCTTGAACTTCATTTACTATTCAATCTGGCCAATTGATTTATTAAAATCTATGCCAAAAAATAAGAGATGAAATGACCATGTTTTCAACATTCAAGTAGGGATCACACTTTAATGTCATGGAAGAGTGAAGTCTCCATGGGATTGAGTGCAAATAAATAGGAAAATATTATTTGATGGGTGTAGAATTGGTAATTTTGGGATGACAGACTAAAATCAACAATTTGGTTCAAATGTTTAAAAACCATATGATGTGATTGTTAGCCCTCAGGTAGGGGAGAAGTGAGAGCTCTGAAGTGGGAGTCAGTTTCCTCTCAGCCTAACCACTGATGTGGATTCAAAACATTTGAATTAGCCAATGTCCTTTATCGCTTGACCAAAAGATTGAAGGATATTATTTCTCATATTTGTCACATGCAAATAATAATAGATTTGATTCTTCACTATCTACAACATTATTGTAAATGGGAAAAATACTTTTCTTAAATTTGAAACGTTCATTAAAATTACTTTGCATGCTTATAGTAGATTTAACTTTTAAGTTAAAAAAATTAGCATTATAGTTTTAGTTTCGTTAGACTTGCATTTCACATTTAACTTTAGCTGTTCTAGTTCTTATATTATCTATTTAGGTCCTTTTAATTAAGTAAGAGTTTAACCTTCTTCTTGTGGGATTGAAACTTATGACTCCATTAGAGCACTATATTACTTGAGGGATACATATACTTGCATTTACGACCTAGTGAATATAAATTATTGGATACATATTTTGGGGTTACAAAAGTAAAATTATGGGCAAATTAAGCGTAAGAGTTTGGATTTATAGAAAATTTGCACGCACTAGACCCGCATCAAGTTTTTGCAGCTTTTGCCCTAGAGTGACGGTAAAATTCTATTTAAAATTTAAAAAGATTGTATTTGAACTATTAAACCTGTTTTGTGTGAGTATTTTAATATATATGTATATATATATATATATATATATATATATATATATCTTTAAATTTATTTGAACTTAAACCAGCTATCATCCAAATGGTACAAAATGACTAGTTTGGGAGGAATACCATCTAAAGATCTTAATTTACATCTTGCAAGTTTTATAGAACTATGTGCTACATTTAAATATGACGGAGTGTCTGATGATGCTGCAGACTTAAATTTTTTTCCTTCTCATTGAGGAATAAAGCTAAGGCGTGGTTAAATTCGTTAGCACTTGGATCAATCGGAACTTGGGGTGATTTATCTCAAAAATTTCTAACAAAATATTTTCCACCATCTAAAACTGCTAAACTTAGAAATTATATTATAACTTTTTGTCAGTTTGAAGGGGAATCAGTTTATGAAGTTTGGGAACGATTTAAAGATCTCCTTAGAAAGTGTCCACACGTTGTTTTACCTGATTGGTTGATAATTCAAACATTCTATAATGAATTAGTGGGTTCTCTTAGATCTATTATTGTTGCTGCTGTTGGTGGTTCATTAATGTCAAAACCATACGATGAAGCATATTCTTTAATTGAAGAAATGACTACTAACAATTTTCAATGACCTTTTAAAAAGCTATCCAAAAAGAGTAGTCAGTGTTCAGGATTCTGATGTTATGTCTATTATGGCTGCTCAAATTGCTCCCATGTATAAGAAAATAAATCAAATTGGAATGAACTGTTCTCAAACACCTTCTATGATTGAGAAAAATTCATTAGGGCAAATGATAGATTTTCAGTTGTCTTATGAAACTTTAAATGCCATAAATAATCGAACTAATAATCTTTATTCAAATTATTATAACCTAAGTTGGAAGAATCATCATAATCTAAATTGGAATAATAATAATCATAACAATGTAAATCCACAATGGGGGAACAATGTGAATCCATTAGTAAATTTAAATAGTAAGGGAAATATTAATTCTAAACCTTATTATCCTCCACGTTTTAATAGCAATCCACAAATTAAAAAGAATAAATTATTAATGGAAGAATTAATATTGCAAATAAGAAATCAATTGCAAAGCCAAGGAGCTGCAATTAGAAGCATGGAAAATCAGTTAGTGCATATGACTACTTCGTTGAGCAATAAACCTTTGGGAACTTTGCCAGTAATGTTGAGATTAATCCAAAAGACCAGAACAAAGAACAAATTAAGGATATTCAATTGAGAAGTGGAAACAAATTGGAAACCAAAATTCAAAAGGACATTAAAGTAGAGAAATAATTAGAGGAAATTGAAAAATTTGAAAAAGATATTCAACATGAACCAAAGTATCACGTTGAACCAATGAAAATTACTGTAGAAAAATTGCTTCCTCCATTTCCTCAAATATTAAGACAACAAAATTCAGATAAACAATTTTTAAAATTCTTGGAAGTTCTTAGAAAATTATCCATTAATATTTCTTTTGTTGAAACTCGGGAACAAATGTCAAGTTATGTATGTGAAGTTGTTAAAGGATATACTTAATAAGAAAAGGAAGTTTATTGTTATTGAGACGGTTGCACTAAGCGAAGAGTGTAGTGCAGTAATCCAGAAAAAGCTTCCTGAAAAACTTAAAGATCATGGTAGCTTTACTATTCCCAAATCACATAAAGATTTTTTGAAAAAGCTTTATGTGATTTGGGTGCTAGTATTAATCTGATGCCCTTATCCATTTTTAAAAGACTCGGATTAGGAGAAATTTCCCCTACGACTGTAACTCTTCAGTTAGCTGGTCGTTCAATTACTTATCCTAAAGGAGTTATAGAAGATGTATTGGTTGAAGTGGATAAATTTATCTTTCATGTAGATTTTATTGTATTAGATATGGAGGAAGATAAATAAATTCCAATTATTTTAGGAAGACTTTTTCTTGCTACTGGAAAACCCTTAATAAATGTGCAAAAATGTGAATTAACCATGAGAGTCAATGATCAGAAAGTTACATTTAATATAACAAAATCTATGAAATATCCAGCAAATGGAAAATATGATGAATGCTTCATAATCGAGATTAACAATGATTTAAGTAATGAATATTTCATTGAAAATTTTGGAGAAAGAATTGAAGAAGAATATTTGGAGCATAAAACTAAAGACAGAATGGAAGATGAATTTATTAAAGTAAGTAATGAGGATTAAATTATATTCAAGAAAAGTTTGAAATATTAGATACTATAGAGAATAGTAAAAATTTCAGTCCTTCCATAGAAAAACCGCTTGAACATGAATTGAAGATGCTACCTCCACATTTAAAGTGTGCATTTTTAGGAGATTGATCTACATTATCTGTTATAATATCTTCAACATTAATTGAATTGTAAGAGCAAAATTTATTGGAAACATTAAAAAGATATAAAAAAGCTTTTGAATGGACAATTGATGATATTAAAAGAGTCTGTCCTTCAATTTGTATGCACAGAATTTTATGAGAAGAACATCATAAACCGAGAGCTGATCCTTAGAGAAGATTAAACCCAATTATGAAAGAAGTGGTAAAGAAAGAAATTTTAAAATGGTTAGATTTTAAAAAAGAAATTTTAAAATGGTTAGATGCTGAAATTATTTATCCTCTTTCAGACAGTGTTTGGGTTAGTCCAATCTATTATGTCCCTAAGAAAGGAGAAGTGACTATTATTGTAGATGAGAAGAATGAACCAATATAAACAAGACAAATCACTAGTTGGAGAATCTGTATTGACTATCAAAAATTAAATTCAGCCAATAGGAAAGATCATTTTCTTCTATCTATTTTGGATCAATTGTTGGATATACTAGCTGGGCATAAATATTTCTGTTTTATGGTTGAATATACTAGATATCACCAAATCCTTATTGCTCTCGAGGATTGAGATAAGACAATGTTTACTAGTCCTTATGACACTTTTGCTTTTAGATGAATGCTCTTTGGTTTATGTAATGCGCCAACAACATTTCAAAGATGCATGATGTTGATTTTATGTGATTTGATTGAAAATGAATAGAAGTTTTTATGGATTATTTTTCTGTGTTAAATAAATCAAGAAAAGACTTATTTCTTCACCATTATTGAACTCCAAACTTAACATCTTCATCAGCTAGGGCCGAAAATCATTTTAGGGCATCAAAATACTTGGATTGGAGAAGATTTGAAGGCATGAAAACTCTGGATCTCATCATCTCTTGGTAAGTGTTTTAATCTAAACTAGAAATTTTTTATTTTTACCATGGATTTCTCTTACATTTTGAAAAAAATTGAAAATGAAAAATTTTGGAAATAAGAAAAGGAAAATCCATGAAGTGAAGGTTTTTAGCCATGATTTGGATTTTAGGAGTTAATTTTACCATTATTTGAAAATTATTGGATATATTTGGAATATTTTTTTATCTTTATGGCTCCTAAAATGAAAAGAATGGGTGGGAGACTTGGGATTGACGGGTATTAGGGCATTGACGTGTATAGGTTCGTCAATCTGAAGGCGCAGTACCACTACAACTCACATTTTGCAAACAAGAATTTGACTCAAGAGCGAGCATTTTTCAACCCAGGAGGAATGATTCAAGGATTACTTATAGCAAGGTAGTGGGAGACTTTTTACTACTTTACTGATATAACAGTTAAAAACATTGTTTAAGAGTTATATGCAAACCTCTATGGTGCTATAGATGATCAGATTTATATTCAAGGTAAATTAGTAGATTTCACTTTTGCAAGAATTATTGCTTTATACCAGTTAAGGAATGAGGATCAGTGCGAGTATGCCTCGTTTTAAGTTTCTAACTCAATGTTAGATGAGGTCATGGAATTTTTCACCGAAGGGAAAGGTGTATGGAAGATAAAGAATAACAATAAGGTAAAGTTTGCCAACATGTCAACTTACTGCACCGTCTAAGGCATGTCATTAATTCTTTTCTGCACGCTTACTTCCTACAAATCATTTGTGAAGTGACTAAAGATAGAGCCAAATTAAATTATTGCATCCATCTTCATAAGAGAATTGATATTAGTTCTTTGATTTACAACATTGCACAATCATATTCAAAAAGTACCACTAGGGGTTTAAGATATCGTACCCTGATTTTTTACTTAAATCAGGAGTAGAGTTTGATCCTTCAGAGGAATTATTACAACCCCTTAAGCCAATCAATAAGCCTAATGTGCATACCTATGAGGCACATGCTAGGTGGAGATCTGGAAGTGGAAGTAGAGACATACCTTCTACATCTGCATCTAAACCTTCCACTTCTAGTTCATTGTCTCTACAAGAAATTATGCAACAAATATTATTCAACAAGGAGATATTTTAACACTACAAAATCAGATGAGAAACATGGAAGCAAGAAACTCTCATAATGATTCCTACATGCAAAGAAGAGTTGAATTTGATATTTCTTACTATGATGCTCAGATCAAATATATGAAGGGAGACCATTCTGGGGAATTTGCCACCTTTCCTAGATTTACACCCTATGTGAATGAGGAGAATGTAAAAGGTTGGGAAGATGATAAAGGAGAAGAAGAAGACACAGATGAGGAGGAAGATTATCTTAATGTTAGTTTTTCTTTGTGATTGTGATTGGTTGGTTTTCTGTTAGTTTGTTGATGTTTTTTTTATTTATTTATAGTGTACTCTGCATGAACTTGTTAGTGTTAAGTTTAGTTTTTCTTAATGTATGTTTTAGATTTTTGTTAATTTTTAGCACTTTCTTGTAATACAATAAATCCTTTGATATGAATATGTTATTTGAATTTTATTCATTGCTATATATCTGCTTCTTTTTATTATTGGTACCTGCATAGTTCAATTTCAAATTCCAAAGTCCCAGAGCAACAAGTTAGTACTTTTGAATGTATTTAATATTTTCTTTCACTCTACATTTCTTATACTGCATGCTTTATTTATTAAACCTTTAAATTTGGGGGGAAGAAAAAAATTTCTTTTAAAAGAAGGAAAATAATTTTTATTTGTTCTCAATTAAATATATTTTTAAAATTTAATTTAAAATGACCATTGGTATTAGAGGGTAACTTTAGATAACTATATTTTTGTTTCTAACTTTATAAGTAAAGGTTTTCCATAATGAAGGTTATTCTTAAGTTGAGGTATTTATTATGAAAGAATAAGACTGTTTTTTCTATTTTAAGTAAAGAAAAATGTATTTTTGAAGTGTTAAAAATTTTAGAGTTTCAGATATAAAGAACTGAAATCGAGACTTTATATATCTTCAAAACCAATATGAATTTATTAAGTGAAGGAATGTAAAAAGTTTTTAACTTTAAGAAGATGATAGTGAAAGTTTAAAATTATTAAAGGATATCCAGATTTAGTAATCAACACATATAAAAAAAAGGGAAAAAAAAGAAGAGTAAGGAGTAAAAAAAATCTTGAAAGGAAAATAAAAAGGAAAAAAAAAAACAAAAGAAAAGAAGAAGTATGTGAGGAGAAGCTTGACGAGCTGCATAATCAAAAATTGATTTCACTTGAATCAACTTGAGGGAAAAAGATTTATTACATTTCTAAACTTGTATATAAGTATTAACATCCTTACTAATAAAGTTCTCATAAAATTCTTTTTCATATGGACATTCTATGTATCTTTAATATGACAAAACTACAATTCTTTTTGAAATGAATGGAGAAGCATAAATCTTAAACTATTATTATGCTTTTAGTTTTAGCCCGAGTTGTTAAAAGTTTTTCTTAAGTTGTTCTATTATATTTAGCAAACCAAATTATAGAAATTTATAAGTTAAAATCATTACCATAAGTAATATTTTTATTTAGTAAAAAATTTACTTGAGGATAAGTAACAATTAAGTTTAGGAAAGTTTGATACACCAAAAAATGTTCATTTTTTCATATATTTTTAATGCTTATATTTCGTCATTTTTGGTGAAATTGCACTTTAAAGAAAGATATTTTCATGTTTTTGATGCAGGTATACTCAATTTGGGGACGACGTCCTTTTGAAGACGGAGGGTCTATAAGACCCACTATATCTGTGCCCTAACACTCAAATGGCGATGATGTGATCATCGGTTGTAGGACATCATCGGGAGTAGCACCTTTCATCAAAGTGCATCTCCCATCATTGCACTTTAAAGAAGTTCATTTACTTACCCTCATCATTAAGTTAAGCCAACAAAGCTTCAAGGGAGTCATCAAAAGTCATGGTATAAAGTTTCAACGGTCTACCCAAGACTGTGGCTGCTAATTGATCCACATAAAAATAACATATTTTAAAGATATTGCACTTTAAAGGAAAATATTTTGTATGTTTTTGGTTTCATATATATGGAACGAACTTTTAGAGAAAATGAAGGAAAATGGAACAAATTTGAAGATATTTTTGCGGTGTTATAGTGCCACCGCTTGGCACCACAGCACCAGATATGACCGAAAAGGGCACTATAGCGTCCCAGACTGGTGCTACAGCTCTAGTAAGTATTTTTCTAGAAGATACATAAAATTTGGCCGAATTTTGGAGGGGTGTTTGAAGCAACCTTTTATTATTTTCTATCTTCTATTTAATGAGAAGGATTTGGTCAAATTTAGAGACCTTTTGGAGCCTCAAAACTTCAATTGGGTGGCAATACTAAATTTGGTTTTTCATATTTTCTGTTGAAGTGTAAGTGTAAATTTGTTTTAGTGTGAAGTAGTTTGAAGATTACTTATTGGAAACACTAGAAGTTTACTTGAGGAGAGACATAAGGTACTTTGTATTTGTGTTTTAAGTTTTTTGTTGTAAGACTTTGGATTTCAATGCAAAAGTTTGGTTATTGTTTAATCTCCATGAATTCTGAGTAGTTCCCTTTCTTTCTTCTTGCATATGAGACTTAATCTTGTGGGATGAGAATGATTTAAATCTTTCTTTTTTCTCTTAAAAATTGTGATGATATTTTCACTGAATCTTCATTTACTTTGCCAAATGACACTTGTGAGGTTAAAATCCATTTAGAAACATAATAACCTGGGTGGGCTATGATTTCACCCAGCTAGTGGATACCACACTTCATTCTAGGCAGAGCCATTGCGATCACCTAAGGAGGAGTGCAAATAAATAGGGAGATAAGTTTTGACGGGCATAAAATTGATTAGTTTTAGAGTGAGGCTAGATTCTTATCAATTTGGCTTAAGGTTTAGTACCCTAATGGTGGGATTTGACCATCATGATGGCATAGGCTGTTGACCTCACTTTTGGTTGAGGTCTAGAAATTTCTTTAGTAGCTTAGGTCTAGCCATAGGACTTTCCTACTAATAAGGAATCAGCCTTAAGTTAGCTAATGTTCTTTGCAAGCACCCGTAGGGGGTAAAGAATAAGGTATGCTTCTATTTGTCACAATAGATCAGATTTGTCTTAAATTATTTGAATCCTACATAGATTAAAATTTTTTTGCAAGGGGAAAGATTTTCCATAATATCTATAGTCGTTGTTATATTTTGTTAAGCTGATACATTTAGTTGTTACTTTTTTTAGCTCATTAGTAGTAATTTTTAGTGAGCATATCATTTTAAATCTCTTATCTTTTTAATTTTCAATTTAAATAAAATTTATGTAAGTTGATTTTAAGAGTTAGTGGGATCAATACTGGGTTTTTGAAGAAAATCCTATATTACTTGAAACGATATGTATACTCAATTTAAATAAAATTTATGTAAGTTGATTTTAAGAGTTAGTGGGATCGATACTGGGTTTTTGAAGAAAATCCTATATTACTTGAAACGATATGTATACTTGTGTAGTACCCCTAGTGCAAAAATTTATTATATAATTCATAAATCATTACATTTGTTCATGCTAGCCGCTAGATATAATTTGAGACATATTTTCTAGCATATTAAGGAGATTAAAAATATAATTAATTGCGGGTTGGACCTAATTTTAGTCATCGTTGCCGGGGAGTGCGACAAAACCTTTTGATTTACAATTTTATTTGAATTGTAAATTTAAAAAAGATGGAAATTTTAAAAAAATGAAAAAAAAAATTTAAAATAAAAAAAATACATTTTCATTTTTTGGCATGCAATTTTATTTTCTGTAAATTTTTACATTGTTTATGCATAGTTGTTGATCTAAGGAAAAAAATGAAAAAAAAAATTTTAAATAAAAAAAATACATTTTCATTTTTTGGCGTGCAATTTTATTTTCTGTAATTTTTTACATTGTTTATGCATAGTTGTTGATCTAAGGATTTAGTGCCTTATGATTTTGAATTAGAATGGACTATTAGAAAAATTCAAAAACAAGGAAGACTTTATAATTCTCAAGAAATGATAAATACATTGTAAAATAATATTGAAATTCAAACTGCTGAAAATAAATATCATAATTTACAAAAATCATTAAGGGATTTTGCGAACCCTACAATAAATGTAATTTATTTTAGTATTCAAACTCTTATTGTAAAGACTAAATCATTTGAACTTAAACCTTCAATTATACAAATGAAACAAAAGATTTAGTTTGAAGGAACACCCTCTGAGGATCCCAATTTACATTTAACTAGCTTTTTAGAACTGTGTTGCATTTAAATATCATAGTGCATCAAATGATGTCATTAGACTAAGACTTTTCCCTTTTTCATTAAGGTATAAAGCTGAGATGTGGTTAAATCATTAGCACCTGGATCTATTACACTTGGGAAGATTTATCTCAAAAATATTTGGCTAAGTATTTTTCACTTTAAAAAACTGCGAAGCTTAGAAATGATATTTTTTGTTTTACCCAGTATGAAGGAGAGTCTATATATGAAGCTTGAGAAAGATTTAAGGAACTCCTTAGTAAGTGTCCACATCATGCTTTAACAGACTGGTTAATCATTCAAACCTTTTATAATGGGTTATTAGGATTCCTTAGATCTATTATAGATGCTGCTACTGAAAAGTTCATTAATGATTAAACCCTTTGTTGAAGCTTATTCATTAATTCCTGAAATGACTACAAATAATTTTCAATGGCCTTCTGATAGGGTAAATCCTAAGAAAGTAGTGAATATTCATGATAACAATGCTATTTCAATGATTGCATGTTATGTTGTTGCATTGCTTACGAAGATAGACCAAATTAGAATGAATTTTTCTCCAATACCCCAAATGGTTGAAGAAGATTCATTACAACAAATGATTGATTCTCATACTTCATTGGAAAGTATAAATGCTATCAACTGGTTCAATAACCCAGTTTCCAATTATTATAACCCAGGTTGGAAAAAATATCCTTACTTCAATTGGAACAACAATCCTAGTGGTGGAAGTCAACAATGGGGGAATGCTCAATTAAACCCATTGGGAAATTGGAACAACCAGGGTAGTGCTAACTTTAGACCTACTTATCCTTCTGTATTTAATCAATAATCCATATTCCAATTATTATAACACAGGTTGGAAAAGATATCCTAACTTCAATTGGAACAACAATCCTAGTGGTGGAAGTTAACACTGGGGGAATGCTCAATTAAACCCATTGGAAAATTGGAACAACCAGGGTAGTGCTAACTTTATACCTACTTATCCTCCTGGATTTAATCAATAAGTTAAGGAGAAAAAGTTGTCTACAGAAGAAGTGGTGTTACAAATGGGTAATCATTTGCAACGTCAAAGTGCTGCTATTAGAAATATGGAGAATCAATTCGGACAAATTGCTAACGCACTTAGCAGTAGGCCTCGGGGAACACTTCATAACAACGTAGAGATCAATTCTATAGACAAAAGTAAAGAGCCATAGCAAGTTAAAGCGGTCCAAATAAGGAGTGGAAATGAATTAAATGTTGGAGTCAAAAAGAAATTGAAGTTGAGAGAGAAGTTGAAGAAATTGAGAAACCTGAAAAAATTTTTCCTAAGGAAGCAGAAACACCTAACTCTCCAACTAAGAATATTTTAGAAAGACCCCACCACCTTTTCCTCAAATAATTAAACACAAAAAATTGGTTCAACAAATTTCAAATTTTTTTGAAATATTCAAGAAGCTTACAATTAATATCTCTTTTGCTGAGGCTTTGGAACAGATGCCAAGTTATGCCAAATTTATGAAAGAAGTTTTAAATAAAAAGAAGAAGTTTGTAGATGATGAGACTGTTGCACTTAATGAAGAATGTAGTGCAATAATTCAATAAAAGCTTCCTAGAAAACTTAAAGATCCTGATATCTTAACCATACCTTGTGCAATTAGAGAAAAAATTTATGGAAAAGCTTTATGTGATTTAAGAATAATCAATAACCTTATGCCACTATCTATATTCAGAAGGTTAAGTTTAGGAGATATTTCTCCCACTACTATAACCCTACAATTAGCGGATTGATCTATCACGTATCCTAGTAATGAAAGAAGATCTATCACTTATAGAAGATGTGCTAGTTAAAATGAATAAATTTATCTTCTATCTTGATTTTTTTGTATTAGTAATGAAAGAAGATAAAAAAATTCCTATTATTTTGGGAAGTCCTTTCCTTGCTATTGGACGAGCAATGATAGATGTGCAAAAAAGAGAATTAACAATAAGAGTGAATGATCAGGAAGCAAGAGTGAATAATCAGGAAGCTACATTTAATGTGCTTAAAAAATGAAGTATCCTGATGGAAAATGTTATAGAATGGATATTATTCATGATATTATTGATAATCATTTTCAAAACAGATGTGAAGTCACATTGGATCAAAAAGATGAAGTCAATTCAGAGAAAGAATAAGAAGCTGAGATTTAAAGAGATTTTGATAATGAGTCAAATGAGATGATTACTGAGGATTCAATTTAAATTTTGAAAAATTATGAAATTTTAGATACTACTGAAATAGTATACCTCTGGTTCCATCTATTGAAAAACCTCCTGAACTTGAGATGAAAGTGTTACTTGCTTATCTAAGTATGCATATTTTTTTGGAACTCATCTATATTACCGGTTATTATATTCTTAGATGTAAATGCTGAACAAGAAGAACAATTATTGCAAATCGTAAAAAAACCTTTGGATGGATATTAATTGATATTAAAAAAGTCAGTCCTTCAATCTGTATGCACTGAATTCTAATAGAAGATAACCATAAGCCTAAGGCTGATCCTCAAAGGTGATTAAATCCTATAATGAAAGAATTCTTTAATAAAGAAATTTTAAAGTGGCTGATTAAATCCTATAGTGAAAGAATTCTTTAATAAAGAAATTTTAAAGTGGCCGGATGATGTGATTATTTATCCAATTTCAGATAGTTCTTGGGTTAGCTCTATTCATTGTGTTTCTAAGAAAGGAGGAGTGACTGTGGTTGAAAATGAAAAGTATGAATTAATTCCGACAAGGCAAGTAATTAGATGGTGAATCTGTATTGATTATAGAAAATTAAATGTCGCTACTAGAAAAGACCATTTTCCTTCACCACCATTTTCCTTTACCTTTTCTGGATTCCTTCACCTTTTCTTGATAAAATATTGGATAGACTAGCAAGACACTGTTATTTTTATTTTTTGGATGGATATTCTGGATACCACCAAATACCTATTACTCTTGAGGATCAAGAGAAAATGACTTTTACTAGTTCTTATAGAAATTTTGCTTTTAAAGAAATACCATTTGGATTATGTAATGACCTGCAACTTTTCAAAGATGTAAGATGTCAATTTTCTGTGATTTAATTGAAAAAGGAATTGAAATTTATATGGATGATTTCTCAGACTTTGGGACTTCTTTCAATATATGTTTAGATCACTTAGCAAGAGTTGTAAAATGCTGTGAAAAACAAACTTTGTTCTCAACTGGGAAAAATATTAATTTATGATTGCATGAGGAATAGTGTTAGGGCATAAAATTTTTGAAAAAGGCATGAAAGTTGATCCAACAAAAATTCAAGTTAATGCAGAATTGCCACCACCTACTAATGTGAAGAGAATAAGGAGTTTTCTAGGACATGCTGATTTCTACAGATGTTATATTAAAGATTTTAAAAAAAATTACAAGACTTTATGTCAACTTTTAGAAAGAGATGCTAACTTTGATTTTAATGATGAATGTTTATATGCCTTTAACTTATTAAAAGAGAATTAATCACTACACCTATTATTGTTTCATATGATTGGATAAAACCTTTTGAATTAATGTGTGATGCTAGTGATTATGCTATAAGGGCTGTTTTAGGACAGAGATATGATAAAATGTTCATAGTGATATAATATGCTAATAAAACCCTTAATGAGGCTCAAATTAATTACACTTCCACTGAAAAAGAATTATTAGTTATAGTTTTTGCTTTTGATAAATTCAGATCTTATCTTTTTGGAATAAAATGTATTGTGCATACTGATCATTTTGCTATATAGTTTTAATGATGAAGAAGGATGCAAAACCACAATTAATTAGATGCGTTCTTCTAATGCAAGAATTTGATTTTTAAGTTATGGATAAGAAGGGCAGTTGATACTCAAAAAATATAAGCATTTTTAGACCCATATTTTATACCTATTTTTGATGATATTGCACTTTAATGGAAGATATTTTGATGTTTTATTGCAGGTTGTTGATTTTTAGGGCTTAAAACAAGCAGAAAGCAAAAAGGACAAAATTTGGAGTCTAAGAAGAAAGCAAAAAGGACAAAATTTGGAGTCAAAATGACATTTTTGAAGAAATGCTCAGCGCCGGCAGCGCAGAACAAATTAACATGGAGATTTTTTACTCAACGCTGACAGCGCCAAAGGCGGTGCAGACCCCGTTTCTAGAAGGTTCGATGTATTTGGATAATTTAAAGAGTTTTTGGAGGCACTTCTTGGAGAACCAACCTTGGGCTCTATTTGGGGCCGAATTTCATCAAAACAAGCGCTCCTCTACGTTTTTCACTCCTCTACTTTCATTTGTCGTACCACATCATTCCATTCCACTTCCATATTGGAGTCAATTAGTGATTTTTTTTCATAGTTTAGAGTTTTTGTGGTGAGATTTAGTGTGAAACTTTCTATAAGAGTGTTGGAGAAGGAGAAAAGTGAGAGATATCTTTTTCCTGCATTTCTAAAAAAAGGCTACAAATGATTTGCTTTGAGAAAGAGTTTTCAGATAAGTATTATTTGTTTATTAGTGTTGTATGAACTTTCTTTTATATATGGAA
>NW_018247870.1:183112-184129 GCF_001263595.1 Phalaenopsis equestris
AATTGAATTGTTAAAATGTGTTGTGAAACATATGATCCGGGAAATGGAGTATGAGTTCTACAACAAAGTAAGGATGACATTTGATTCCATGAAGGAGAACATCGTTTATGGAATTAAGTACAAATAAATAGGTAAATATTCTTTCTTGGGTGTAGAATTGGAGAACCGTTAGGGTGATAGACTAAAATCTTCAATTCAGTCTTAGTGTTTAAAAACTGAAGCGAGAACTAGCCTTTAGGTGAAGGGAAGTGGGAGCTCTAGAGTGGGATTAAACCTGGGATTAGCCAATGATTTTCTATAACACTGTATCAGGGTAGAGAATAAAAACTGCTCCTATTTGGCATAATACATAATTGAACCATTTATCTCATCTCATTTTACCAAATCCTCATTGAAGTGGGAAAGATGCTTTTTCACATAAGAAAACTTCATCATATAAACATAGTTTAATAGTTTAATAATTTAGAAGTTACTATTTAAACTTTTTTCTTAGTTTTGCTATTCGTTAAATATTTTAGTTCTGATAATATCTCAAAATACAAAATTAGTGACAGTAATTTTGTATTGACTTTCTGTGAATTTCCTAGTAAATTTATCATTTCAAATTTAAACCTTTCTGATAGGATCGATATTTGGGGCTTAAATGGAAAGTCTATTATTACTTGATAATGATACGAGTAGAATCTGAATATTAATTGATTATATTTAATTAAATCTTACACAATCTATTGCAACAATAAAGTCCGATCAAGTTCTGACACCGTTGTCAGGGAAGGTAATGGTTGAATTAAATAATTTTGATAAACTAGGAAATTTAGAGATAATATATATACCATAAAAAAATTATTATTATTAATAAAATAAAATAAAATAAAAAAAATTTAAATATCAAAAATCCAAAAGAAATCATTTTTATTAGAGTTTTTTACTTTGCTTGCTTTATTTGTTTATGCGAAATATTGGATCTGAAGGTTTAGTACCTTACGATTCAGAATTAGAACGTACTATTAGAAAATT
>NW_018247870.1:184450-189428 GCF_001263595.1 Phalaenopsis equestris
GAGATTATGCAAATCCTACAGCAGATGAAATTTACTTATCTATCCAAAATCCTGATGTAGCCGCTAATTCATTTGAGCTTAAACCTGCTATTATCCAAATGGTACAAAACAATCAATTTGGAGGTACACCAAATGAAGATCCTAACTTACACCTCGCTAGTTTTTTAGAATTATGTGCTACTTTTAATATGACAGTGTCTCAAACAATGTTGTTAGACTTAGACTTTTTTTCTTTTTCACTGAGGGATAAGACGAAGACTTGTTTAAATTTGTTAGCAACAGGATCTATTAGAACTTAGGGGGGAACTATCACAAAAATTCTTGGCTAAATATTTTCCACCATAAAAAATTGCTAAGCTTAGAAATGATATTTTTGTCAGTTTGAAGAGGAATCAATATATGAAGCCTGGGAAAGATTTAAAGATCTTCTTAGGAAATGCCCACATCATGCTTTACCGGATTGGTTAATAATTCAATTATTTTACAATGAATTAGTAGGATCACTGAGATCTATTATAGATGCTGCTGCGTGTGGATCATTAATGTTAAAACATTTTAATGAAGCACATTCTTTAATTGAAGAAATGAATACTAATAATGTTCAATGACCCTCTAAAAGGGTAAATCCTAAGAGAGTAGCTAGTATTGATGATTCAGATGCAATGTCTATTTTGGCATCTCAAATTGTTTATATTTCTAAAAAGATTGATTAAATGGGAATGAATTATTCTCAAGTACCCCCAATATTAGAGGAGAATTCACTAGGACAGATTATTGATACTCAATCATCTTATGAAACTTTAAACACTATAAATAATCAAAATAACAATCCCTATTCTAACTATTTTAACCCTGGTTGAAAAATCACCCTAATTTTAGTTGGAACAATTATAATAATTCGGTGAATCTATCCGAAAATCTGAACAATCAAGGAAATCCTAATTTTTGACCTTATTATCCTCTGAGATTTAACTCCAACCCTAACCCACAAGTTAAGGAAAAGAAACTGATGATAGAAGAAGCAATGTTGAATATGGGAAATCAAATACAGAATCAAGGGGCTGCTATTAGAAATATTGAAAATCAATTAAGACATATTGCTACTGCACTTAGTAATAGACCTCTGAAATTCTTCCAAGTACTGTGGAAGTTAATCCAAAGGATCAAAATAAAGTGCAAATTAAGGATATTCAATTACAAAGTAGAAAAGAAGTTGAAACAAGGATCCAGAGAGAAACTGAAGTCGATGAAGAAAACGATGAAGAAAAGTAAGAAATGAAAAATGATCAACAAGAAAATGAACAAACACAGAGCCCTGTAGAAAAACCATTACCTCCATTTCCTCAAAGACTGAAATAGAAGAGTAAAGATAAACAATTTACAAAATTTTTGTAAATCCTTAAGAAGTTAACGGTAAGTATTCCTTTTGTTGAAGCTTTGGAATAAATGCCAAGTTATGTTAAATTTATGAAGGATGTATTAAACAAGAAAAGGAAGTTTATAGATCATGAGACCGTTGCACTTAGTGAAGAGTGTAGTTCTATTATTCAGAAAAAGCTTCATGAAAAATTAAAAGATTCTGGTAGTTTTACTATACCTTATGCAATTTAAGAAAAGTTTTACGGAAAAGCTTTATGTGATTTAGGAGCGAGAAAGTCTGGAGTTCTATAATGCCCAGACTAAATATTCATACTTTACAGTTGTCCTAGATTAATTTTTTTTCCAGTTCTAGGAGGATTGGCTAAGCCAATCTTTATTTCCTGTGCCTTGCGTTATTGTCTGGTTTGTTTGGATGACAAGAAAAAAACATCAATTTTGATGATTTAAGATTGGAAGCTACTGCAATTGCTAATAATTGCTAATTTTATTTGTAGAAACTCTCCTGGTATAAGAATTTTCCTCACATTCTAGGCCAGACAGTTCAAAGTAATCCAAGGACTCCCTCCTTTACTCTCATTCTTTGGAAGCCTCCTACTGCTGGTTGGATCAAAGTGAACAATGATGGAAGCTTTTCAGCCCCTCATGTTGGGATGGGAGGTGTATTCAGAGACCATAAGGGTAACTGCTTGCTATATTTCCACTCTCCTTTTTGGGCTGAAGATCTTATGGAGGCTGAAACACAAGCAATTTTCTGGGTCATTTTCATTGCAAAGAGGTGTGGTTTTGATCAAGTTCTTGTTGAATCTGATTCCTTGATTCTAATCAAAATTTTAAATGGAAGGATTTCATGTCTTTAGAATATTGTGTATTGGATTAATAACATTCAAAGACTGTGTATGGGGCTCAGTTTACTTTATTCTCATATTTCCAGGGGATGCAAGAGGACAGCAAATTGGCTAGCAAGATTTGGGCTCCCCTCTGAGCAAATTCAGACCAGTAAAATTTGTTCTCCTCCTTTAGATTTTCTTTTGAAGGGAGACCTCTTGACCCTCCCTTATATTAGATTTCTTGCTTAGTTGGGTTTCTTTTGGGAGGCTTTATATATATATATATATATAGTACTTAAAAAGTGTGAATACGTAGATCTCAAGGAGATTCATGAATTTCATCAAAGGATCATGCGATGAAAGCAATAAAGTATTGGGCTATCTAGCAACATTTCAGTCCGATGAATCTAATGTTAACCAAATTAATGTTCATCTAAACCAAATAATGTCACGCACCTAGACTGGTGACAACTTCACCTATGCAAGGGCATTCATAAGACCATCGACCACTTAGCGAATGTCTCATCTGACCTTCTATAAAGACTTATCATCCAAAGGAAGGCTGCCTAGTATATTACAATGATGCACCCTCTATTTGATGAAATAACTGACCCAACCCACAATTACGTAATTATTAAGTTTAGAAATATGGCCAAAAGCTTGACCGAATTTATATTCAACAACTAGTGTGCAAAATTAAATATTATATAAAAATGATTTACACACTAGAGATACTACGTAAGTATATGTATCATTTTAAGTAATATAATCTTTTCTTTAAAATCCCAAGTAGCGATCCCACAGAAATAGACAAAGCTCTTATAAGATTGACTTTAATAAAATCTTCTTTTAATTGTAGTAAACTTATATAGGAAATGATTGAAAATTTTTGTGTAATATCTAATCCTATAAAATTAAAATGAATACTAAGTATGCTAAACAAATGCAAAATGTAAATGCAGGACAATTTTAAAAAAAGTCTTAAAATGTAAAGTTACCACTACTCTAGACTAAAAATGTATGAAGAGCTCAAATTTGTATAAACATCCTTCCCCTTGCAATGAATTTATAATTAGTGTAGGAAAATAATTTTAAATATAATTAAGGTATTGTGTCAAATAGGAGCAATTCTATTCTTTAACCTCTCTCTAGCACATAAAGAACATTAACTAATGCAAAGTTTGGTCCCTAAACCTGTGGTTAGGCTGGGAAGATAATAGCTCTCACTCTAGAGTTACAACTTCCGCTCACATGAGGGCTAACATCTCACTTTAATTTCCAAATATATGGACTGAATTGGGGATTTTAGTCTGTCACCCTAAAATCTCTAATTCTACACTCATCAAAACTTATTTCTCTATTTATTTGCACTTCTCTATTTATTTGCACTTAATCTCAGAGACTACATTCTCATCTATGAGGCTAAATGCAATTCTTACAATATTGGAACATATCCCGTTTTGGGTCACTATCTTTTATAACATATTTTAAAAATTAATTTGTCAGATTGATAAGTAAATTAAGCATAAAGTTTGATCATCATAATTTAAGAAATTTTAAAAGCACTTTTACAAAACTGCATTCCCATAAACAATTATCCCCATTATGGAGAGAAAGACAAAGGAAACTACTCAGATCTCATGGGCACGAAACAATAACACATGGATTTATATATTAATAAAAGTTTACAAGACAAGATTAAGAAAAAAATAAACAAAGTACGCAACTTCTTTTTAAAATTCTTCCCAAGCAATCCTTCTAGTTCCTTTGATTCACTTACTCTCCTTACAATTTCACTCCAAAATTTCTTAGAACTATAGTGAAGAAGATATGTCTCACTTCCCCTCTTCTCCTCTTCTTCTGCAAGTCCAAGCAAGCCTCCAAGACTTTCTCCTCCTTAAGAAGAATCCACTTCTCTACAAAAAACTCCCTTTTCCTCCTAAAATTTTCCCTTTAAATCTCCAGAAGTCTCTTTAAATAGAGCTTTAAAATCCCCAAGAGTTTCTTCAAGAACCTCATCAAAATTCGTCTAAGTTCAATGGATCTTCTAGATAACTGTCTCTGATGCCTAGGCGTTAGGCTCTCTGTTGTCTAGTGCCTTAGTGCTAGATTTTGGCCCCTATGGGCGAGATCAACATTGGCCTTTTTGCTTCATTTGACACTAATTTGCTCCATTTTTATTCCATTTGCTCTAATTGCTCCATTTAATATACCTACAACCAAAAACATCAAAAATACATTTCATTAAAATGTAATATCATAAAAAATAGGCATTAAAAGTCCAAGTTAAGGCAACATATTTTAAGCATGTCAAAATCTCTCAAACTTAACTGTTACTAGTCCTCAAGTAACTTACTCCTTCTGAAAAATAAAATATTTAATATTTGGTAGTGGATTTCATTAAAAACCTCTATAGTTTTTTCCTATGAATGTGGTAATCATAACTTTAGGAAAATTTTAGTAATTCAGGCCAGAAATAAGGCATAAGAATATTTTGTAATCAAGTTTAAGAATTCTAATTTTTCTATTCATTTCAAAAATTAATTTCAGTTTGAGAAAAATAGGTCTCAGAATAATAACAGATAGAATTTGAGAGAACTCTACTAGTAATGGTAAACTAATAGTGTAAGAAAATAAAACCTCAGAACTGTAATATAGTCTCTTTCTTTAAAATGATATAAGTGAAGCCATGTTTTAATTAGGCATCCCCTCAAGCTTATCCTCACTTTCACATATACTTTTTTTTTCTCTCTCTCTTTTTCTTTTTTTTA
>NW_018247870.1:191142-200723 GCF_001263595.1 Phalaenopsis equestris
TTCCATTAAAGTGCAATATCATCAAAAATAGGTATAAAATATGAGTCTAAAAATGCATATATTTTTGGTGTATCAAAATCCACCAAACTTACATGTTACTTGTCCTCAAGTAACTCCTTTACTACATAAAAAAAATATGACTTATGATAAAGATCTTAATTTTTAGACTTCCATATTTTAGTTTTCCAAATATAATAGCATAACTTAAGAAAAATTCAAAACAACTTTAGTTAACACTAAAGGTGTAAGGATATTCAATAATTAAGTCTAAGGTTTTTAATCCCTATTTCTTTCAATAAAAACTGCAATTTGTTATATTAAAGGCACTTAGCAAATTCATATGAAAGAGAACTTCATAAGACGTTATTAATAATTAAGTTAACATTCAAATAAAAAGTTTAGAAAATGTGGTTTAGGGTAAATTTAAAACTTCAGAAATATAGTTATTGAAAATTAACCTTTATTATTGAAATGGTATAACTTAAATTAACCTTTATTATTGAAAATTTTTACTTAAATTTACTATATATTTAGAAACATATATATAGTTATCCAAAGTTAACCTCTAATACCAAAGCTCATATTAAATTTAAAATTTTAAAAATATAATTAACTGAGGACAAATAAAATTAAGTTCTTTCTCTCTTTTTAAAAATGATTTTTCTTCTTCTCTCCCCCCCTAGCTTAAAATTTTTCTTAAAAGATTTTTACATTAAGAGCTTTAAAAATGAAGGGTAAAAGAAAGCATTAAATAAATAAAAAAAATTATACCTGTTGGAGTTTCTGATTTTTTAACATAAATTTTGAAAATACTGCAGGTGCTAAAATGAAAACTACAAGGCTAAAAACATTAAATTGCACATAGTACATATAAAATTTGCTGAGAAAGAGTTAATCACAAAACAGAACAAAGTGCTAGAAATAACAACATAACTAAACTAAATTCTAAAAATGAAAACAGTTTTCCATATTACAGTTTCACAAAACATAACAACACAGTCTAAACAACATCACAACACAAACAATACAATCACATAGTACAAACACAAACAAACAAACAAAATAGATCACTAGTAATCATCTTCCTCATCATCGACATCTAACTTCTGCTGCTGATATGGAGTATAAGTATAGTGAATAGGGAACTGAATTGTATGGTCACCCCTCAGGTATCTCACTAAAGTATCTTCATAAGCAGCATCATACTCAAATTTCTAGCAAATTAGATCATTAGTGTGAGAATTTCTGGCCTTTATATTCTACATTCTATGATCCATCCTCAAAATATTCCCATGTTGTATCATCATCTGATTCAACAACTCCCTGTTGTTGGGGTCACTTGAAGTAGGTCCATGAGAGGTAGAAGGAATATCCCTAGAAGTAGAAGGAATATCTCTAGCCTTATTGCCATATCTCGAGTCAACATGAGATTCATATGTCTTGATGTTAGCAGGCCCAATAGGTCTCTGAGGCTCAATCTCCTCCTCATCAGGTCTAAAATCAACCCTTGCCTGCTCACAAAGTGTGTAAATAAAAGCAGGGTGTGCCAATCCACCAGAAGTCTCTCCCAGACCAATAAATCGAGTGTTCATATAAATAATATAGCCCACATTTATGTCCATAACATGCTGAATACAGTAGTTTAGGATGGCTCTATCTTTGGTCACCTCACTATGATGGTTCATCGAAATCATTCTTCCAGAAATAAAATAATGCCAGGCCTTAGATACTACATTTAAACTAGTATGGGGAAAATTAACTTTAACTCCATTTTTTATTTTCCAAGCCCCTTTCTCACTAGTCAAAAAAGAAATAACTTCATCTAAAGTCTGATCTATAACATAAAAAAAATGATACTGCATCTATACAAATCTTCTACAGAATAAAACTTATTTATTTTCTTTGGAGTAAATTCTACCCTTTTTCCACGAATAAATACATGATCATCAGAAGCTTCAAGAAGTTTGGCATAAAATTCTATTACAATCCCAGCTATCACATCGCAAGTAAAATAACAAAAATTTTCCCACTGTTGAGCAATAATCAAACGTTCAACTTCTCCTCCTGGATTTGTAAGACCTCGGTCCTAAATTACTTTCTTATTTTCACAAATGCTATGAGCTATCACAAATGCTATGAAATCAAGCACTGGCTCTAAAGCTAACAAATCTCTGCTCGTCATATTCCACTTTTCTTTTGCTCGATCTAGGCGCCATAGGAAATTTAGAAAATTTTGAAAAATCCAAATAAATTCCAAAAATCATAATGTAAAACATTTTAAACTTCAAATCACTAAATAACAGTTCATCACCAAAGGATTTTCTCAAAAATTTCTCAAAAAATTTCCATATTTTTGGATCCATGCAATGTGAGATTAATCCTTGGTGAAAGTAAAAATTTTTGGTTTAAAGTGTAGCTCTTACCTAGTGAAGATGAAATTCGAAGTCTTTTAGCTTCAAAATCACCTCAAATCAGCCCAAAATCAAGCCCTACCTGCCCAAACTGAAGGTTAAAGATGACTTAAGTGTAAAAATGGTGGCCATAGTAAGAATTACAAATTTTTAGGGGTTAAAATCTGTTGTCGGGTTGAGGGTACCGTCGGCGCTAAAGGCCTGAAAAATTCTATATTTTGATTTTTTTAAGTTTCAATTTCCTATCAACTTACTCCAAAAAATTTTAGTATTTTAAACACAAATTCTTATCTAACAATAATTCACAAAACATTTCACAAACATCAATTTTCACAAACAATAACAAACTAACTTTTATATATGAAAGTACACTTTTTACAAACACAATTTTTAGTTACACAATCACACATATTAAACAAACTAATTATAAATCAGCGTCGAAATCAAGCCACAATACTAAACACTATCACAAAACTATACACACAATCAAAGTTCAGAATTCTAAAGCAAAAAGCAAACCAAACCAAATTAAATCCACACAAGTACACTAAATATATATATGTTCTAAAATAGATAGAGAATTTAAAGTATTCAAGTATTACGCATCTTCTTCAGTGCTTTCTCCTCCTCTGATATCTTCCATAGATTGGTAATGAACATATAGGTTGTAGAAGGATCGGTACAGGAATTGATCTGTCAAATTTTCTTCGGTCCACCCTTTTTTTTCAAACATCCGAACTAATCCTGCTTCAAAAGTTCCAGTGTGATCAAAATTTTCTTTCACTCTCCAATTTAGGTGATAAAAAAGGTATTTAAGATCTCCTACTGCATTCATAATACTCTGAAGTTCCCTTTCAATTTTCTTCAATTTCTTTTCCAAAGCAAGCAAACTTCCAACTATTTGTAGTATTAATGGAGTTGAAGCATGTGAAGATTGATCTATGATGCCTTTTAATACTTCATTTCCATTTCCACAATTATTCTCATCTATAGGATTCATGGGCTCCCTAGGTAATAAAGTCTTTTCCCAACTTTCATATGAAACTTGGGCTTGACTGCAAATTAAAAAGATGGTAAATGGATGCCCAAGTCCATAAATTGGTCCATTAGTAAGGATACCCATAATAGATTTAAATATAATAGACCCTATATCAATGGGTTTTTCCATTTGAGTGCAGTAATTTAAAATAGCACATTCTTTGGTAACTCTACTAATTTTCATAGTAGGGAGTAATTTTGCAGCAATAAAGAAATGTCATTGCTTCGAAATTGGATTAATGGAGAAACTAACATATCCTTCATCTTGTACCTTCCACATCTCACTTTGATCCGTCAGAAGATTATACACGTCTTGCATCAAATCTTGTGTAGGAATGAAATTTGTATAATGACAGATTGGAACGTTGTCTATCATATACAGTTCATTAATCCTTGCAGGAGTAAATAGTACAGCCTTACCTCGTACGAAGACAACACCTTCAGTAATTCCATGTAAGTTTGCATAAAACTCCTTCACCATAGGTACGACAACCACAGACATAGTGTAACATAGAATTTCCCAACGCCTTTGCAGAATGATCTTCAATCAGACAAGTTAAATTGATCACTCCATGATTAACAAATCCTTTTTCCTTGATCAATCTCTTCTTCGTAATAACTTTATCGTAAAATCGCTGCACATCGAAACTCATAAACTTTCTTTCGTTGAAAACTCCATACCTCAAAGTATTTCTGGAATTGGAAGTCATGGAATCCAAAAAATAGCAAGTTACTAGGCATCCAAGGATGTTTCTAGGCTTTTTTAAACTCGTCACGGTGGTTATTATGAAATGAAATCATGCGAAAACCCACTAAAAGTTGTCTAAAACCAGCTAACCGCACTTGGCGCCGTCGGCGCTCCCAACTGACGATGCCAGCGCTGATGTGTGTTATCTAGGGCACCGTTGGTGCCAGTGGCCAAAATTACAATTTTTCATTTTTTTTATTCAATTCAATTCCAAATTTCTCCAATACCAATATTTGACTTAATTTATAATAAATGCAATTGTGTAGGATTATTATCTACTAATATATAAGACAATTAACAAACTAAATAGTAATACATAATAATATAAGTATGGCTTGCAAAATAATAGGCTAATAAAATCCAGCTTGCAAAATTTTATATGCAGTTCTATTTATTCCAAAATATCCTCCAAATTCAGAATCATGACATCTTTCAATTATCTGTTGAGTTTCTTCATAAGGCACACATCTTCTAATAATTAAATCCTTACAATGTTTATATAAATATGGGTCATCCAAAAAATAGTCTTTCGAATCATAGATAAATTTCTTTAATTGTGGATTATTGATATCAAGTGATAGAATGTCACTTACAATATAATTTACTATATCAGCATACCATGGTACATCCTTTTCATCAATACTATATAAATATTCATCAGGGAAATTTTCTAAAATTTCATTTGCAAAATTAGTTAATATTTCCATTTCTATTCTATACAAATGATCAGCTATTTGATTATCATTTCCCATTCTATCTACCACGATAAAATCAAACTCTTGCAATAGAAGTATCCATCTAATTAATCTTGGTTTAACATCCTTATTTTGCATCAAGTATTTAATAACAGAATGATTTGTATGCATTATACATTTAGTTCCAATTAAATAAGATCTAAATTTAGCAAAGGCATAAACAATAACTTATAACTCTCTTTCAGTAGTAGTATAATTAATTTGAGTATTAAGGCATAAATAATAACTAATAACTATCTTTCAATAGCAGTATAATAAATTTGAGCATTATTTAGAGTTTAACTAGCATAATATATAACTTTAAAAATTTTGTCGTGGCTTTGTCCTAATACAGCCACAACAGCATAATCACTAGCATCACACATTATTTCAAATGTTTTCTCCCAGTCAGGTGGTACTATTATAGGTGAAGTGATTACTTTTTTTGTTAATAATTTTATTAATTTTTTCAATAATAATTCAAATTTTGTTATGCATTCCTCATTAAAATCAAATTTTGTATCTTTTTCTAAAAGTTGACATAGGGGTTTGGTTATTTTTAAATTTTTTTTTATGTAGCACCTGTAAAAATCGGCATGTCCTAGAAAACTTCTCACCCCTTTAACATTATTAGGAGGTGGTAAATTTTCTATAACTTGGATTTTTGCAGGATCTACTTCTATGCCTTTTTCAGAAATTTTACGCCCAAGAACAATACCTCCTGCAACCATAAATTGACATTTTTCCCAATTTAAGACTAGGTTGATTTTTTTACATATCTCTAGAACATTTTCTAAAATAATAAGGTATAACTCAAAAAAATTCTCAAATACAGAAAAATCATCCATAAATACTTCCATTCCATTCTCTATAAAATTGCTAAAAATTGACATCATGCATCTTTGAAATGTTGCAGGTGCATTGCACAGTCCAAAAGGCATTCTACGAAAAGCAAATGTTCCATATGGGATTGTAAACGTTGTTTTCTCTTGATCCTCTGGAGTAATTGGAATTTGGTGATAACCGGTATATCCATCTAAAAAGCAATAATACTTATTCCCTGCCAATATATCCAACATTTGGTCTAAAAAGGGTAAAGGAAAGTGATCTTTTCTGGTGACCATATTTAATTTTCTATAGTCAATGCAAATTTTTCAACTAGTTACTTGTCTTATTGGTATTAATTATTTTTTCTCATTTTCTTCAACAGTCACTCCTCCTTCACAGTGAATTGAGCTTACCCAGGCACTATCTGAAATATGATATATAATTCCAGCGTCTAACCACTTTAAAATCTCTTTTTTAACAACTTTCATTTTTGGGTTTAATCTTCTCTGGGGATCCTCTTTAGGTTCATATTGTTCATCTAATAAAATTCTGTGCATAAAAATTGAAGGACTAATCCCTTTAATATCTGCTAAAGTCCATCTAAAAGCCTTTTTATACTTTTTCAACATCTCTATCAATTTTTGTTCCTAAATTTCAGTTAACTCAGAAGATATAATAACATGCAATGTAGATGACTCTCCTAAAAATATATTTTTTAAATGGGTAGGTAATATCTTCTATTCAAGTTCAGGTGGTTTAATACTTGAAAGAATAAGATTTTTACTATCATTTTCTAGCAAGTCTAATGCTTCAAATTTGCCCTGAATATAATCTAAATCTTCTTCTTTTACTTCATTTTCAGTATAAAAAATTTGTCCTTGCTTTAATTTATCTTCGAATTCATTCTTAAACTGCTCATTACGTAAATAACCAGCTACTTCCATCCTGAAACATTCATTATCATTTTCTATTGCAGGATATTTCATAACTTTTATTATATTAAATTTCACTTCTTGATCATTAAATCTCATATCTTCTTTTTGCACTTCTATTACAGCTCTCCCTGTTTCGAGAAATGGTCTCCCTAAAATAATGAGAATCTTTTTATCTTCCTCCATATCCAATATTATAAAGTCTACAGGGAAAATTACATTATCCACTTTTACTAGCACATCTTCTATGACTCCTTTTGGATAAGTTATTGATCGTTCAACTAACTGAAAAGTTACAGTAGTAGGGGAAATTTCTCCCAAATCTAAACGTTTAAAAATTGATCAAGGCATAAGATTTATACTCGCTCCTAAATCACATAAAGCTTTTTCGTAAAACTTTTCTCTAATTGCACAAGGTATAAAAAAACTACCAGGATCTTTTAATTTTTCAAGAAGCTTGTTCTGAATAATAACACTACACTCTTCACTAAGTGCAACGGTCTCATGATCTATAAACTTTCTTTTTTTATTTAATACATCCTTCATAAATTTAACATAACTTTGCATTTGTTCCAATAATTCAACAAAAGGAATGTTTATTGTTAACTTCTTAAGGATCTCAAAATAATTTATAAATTTTTTATCTTTTTTTTTGTTTCAGTCTTTGAGGAAACGGAGGTAAAGGTTTCTCTAAAGGACTTTGTGTTTTTTCATTTTCATTTTAGTCACTTTCCATTTCTTCCTTCTCGTCATCAACTTCAGTTTCTCTTTGGATATTTGTTTCAACTTCTTTTCCACTTCATAATTGAATAGTTTTAATTTTTTCCTTATTTTGATCTTTTGTATTAACTTCCACAGTACTTGGAAGAATTTCAGAAGGTCTATTACTATATGCAGTAGCAATATGTCCTAATTGATTTTCAATATTTCTAATTGTAGCCCCTTGATTCTGTATTTGATTCCCCATATTCAACATTTCTTCTTCCATCGTCAACTTCTTTTCCTTAACTTGTAGGTTAGGGTTGGAGTTAAATCTCGGAGGATAATATGGTTGAAAATTAGGATTTTCTTGATTGTTCAGATTTCCAGATGGATTCACTAAATTATTATAATTATTTCAACTAAAATTATGGTGATTTTTCTAACCAGGGTTAAAATAGTTATAATAGGGATTGTTATTTCGATTATTTATAGCATTTAAGGTTTCATAAGATGACTGAGTATCAATAATCTGTCATAGTGAATTCTCCTCTAATACTGGGGTACTTGAGAATAATTCATTCCCATTTGATTAATCTTTTTAGAAATAACAGTAATTTGAGATGCCAAAATAAATATTGCATCAGAGTCATGAATACTAGATACTCTCTTAGGATTAACCCTTTCAGAAGGCCATTTGAAAATTATTAGTAGTCATTTCTTCAATTAAAGAATATGTTTCATCAAAAGGTTTTGACATTAATGAACCACCCGCAACAACATTTATAATAGATCTCAGTGATCCTACTAATCCATTGTAAAATTTTTGAATTATTAACCAATATGGTAAAGCATGATGTGGACATTTCCTAAGAAGATCTTTAAATCTTTCCCAGGCTTCATATATCGATTCTCCTTCAAACTGACAAAAAGATGTAAGATCAAATCAAAGCTTAACAATTTTCGAGGGTGGAAAATATTTAGTCAAGAATTTTTGTGATAGTTCTCCCCAAGTTCTAATAGATCCAGATGCTAACGAATTTAACCAAGCCTTAACTTTATCCCTTAATGAAAAAGGAAAAAGTCTAAGCCTAACAACATCATTAGACACTCCATCATATTTAAATGTAGCACAAATTTTAAGAAAACTAGCAAGATGTAAATTAGGATCTTCAATAGGTGATCCTCCAAAGTGATTATTTTGCACCATTTGGATAATAACAAGTTTAAGTTCAAATGAATTAGCAGCAACATCAGGATTTTGAATTGTAAAGTGAAGTTTATATGTTGTCGGATTCGCATAATCTTTTAAAGGTCTTTTTCGATTTTCATTTATTGGAATATCTAAGTTATTCTCCATTTTATGTAAATTTTTTATTTCTCTTTGTTGTTTTTGAATTTTTCTAATAGTACGTTCTAATTCTGAATTGTAAGGTACTAAACCTTCAGATCCAAATTTTTGCACAAATAAATAAAGCAAGTAAAGTGAAACACTCTAATAAAAATATTCTTTTTAGATTTTAGATTTTTAAATTTTTTTATTTTTTAATAATAATAATTTTTTATGGTATACATATTATCTTTAAATTTCCTAATTTATCAAAACTATTTAATTCAATCGTTACCTTCCTTATGCAACGACGCCAAAAACTTGATCCTACTTTTTTGTTGCGGTAGATTGTGTAAAATTTAATTAAATATAATCAATTATTATTTGGATTCAATGTAAGTATACGTATTGTTATCAAGTAATAATGAACTTTCTATTTAAGCCCTAAATATCGATCCTATGGGGAAGGTTTAAATTGGAAATGATAAATTTGCTAGGAAATTCACAGAAAGTCAATTGAAATCACTGTCACTAATTTAAATTGTTGAGATGTACAAAATTAAATTTCTAAACTATTATCAAATCAAATATGCAAAATTTAAACAGTAAATACTAATCTATTAATAATGTTTATGTAACGGAGATTCTTATATGAAAAAGCATCCTTCCCACTACAATGAGGCTATGGTAAAATGAGATGAGATAAATGTTCAAAATATGTATTGTGCCAAATTTGAGTAATTTTAATTCTCTACCATGATACAATGCATAGAAAATCATTGGCTAATCTCAGTGTTTAGTCCCTAAATCCATGGCTAGGCTAGGAGGATACCGGCTCCCCCTCCAGAGCTCCCACTTCCC
>NW_018247870.1:200736-209073 GCF_001263595.1 Phalaenopsis equestris
ACTTCAATTTTTAAACACTAAGACTGAATTGAAGATCTTAGTCTGTCAGCCTAAAGGTTCTCCAATTCTACATCCAACAAAGAATATTTTCCTATTTATTTGCACTTAATTCCATGAACGATGTTTTGCACTTAATTCCATAAACGATGTTCTCCTTCAAATCCTCAAATGTAATCCTCACTCTATTGTAGAACTCATACTCTATTTCCCAGATCATATGTTTTACACCACATTTTAACAATTCAATTAGTCAGATAAAAAAGTAAATTAAGTTTGAGTTGAAAAATCATCATAATTTATTATAAAATTTAATATTGGCACATTCATATTATCTCTTCATTTCACTATATCTCAGAGTAGGGAGAAAGATAGAGGGAACTACTCAGACTTCATGAGAAAGAAATAACAAAACACAAATTTTATATATAAAAGAAAGTTTATACAATGTTGATAAATAAACGATACTTATCTGAAAACTCTTTCTCAAAGCAAATCCTTTGTAGCCTTTCCTTAGAAATGCAGGAAGAAGATATCTCACTTTTCTCCTTCTCCAACACTCTTACAGAAAGTTTCACACTAAATCTCACCACAAAAACTCTAAAATGATGTGGTGTGAAAAATGATAGTAGAGGAGTGAAAAATGCAGAGGAGCTAATTTTTTGATGACATTGGGCCCCAAGTAGAGCCCAAGGTCGGTTCTCCAAGAGATGCCTCCAAAAACTCATCAAAAAGTTGTCCATATACATCGAACCTTCTAGAAGTAGGGTCTGCACCGCCTTTGGCGCTGTCGGCACTGAGTAAAAAATCTCCGCGTTAATTTGTGCGCTGTCGGCACTGAGTAAAAAATCTCCGCATTAATTTGTTCTGCGCCGTCGGCGCTACCGACGCTAAGCATTTCTTCAAAAACGTCATTTTGACTCCAAATTTCATCATTTTTACTTTCTTTTTTCTTTAATCCCTGAAAATCAACAACCTATAAGAAAACATCAAAATACCTTCAATTAAAGTGCAATATCATCAAAAATAGGTATAAAACATGGGTCTAAAAATGCATATATTTTTGGTGTATCAATTCTCTAAAAATAACACCACATACCCCATATTACTTTTAAAAATATTTTTTTAATATAGTTTCTAAAGGAAAAATAAAATTATATTTTTAAAAAAATTTTATCCCTCCCCCAAACTTAAATTTTTCTTAATAGGTTAAACCATTTATAACTGAAAATATAGAAGCAGGAAGAAAATTTTAAGAATGATTTTTGTAAGAAGGGTTTAACATGAAAGTATGTAAGTACTGGAAGTAGGGATACATCTGCAGTAGAGCATAATTTGCATGCATATAATAAAAAGATATTGCTAAGTACATAAGTTCTTTAAAAATAACAACTTGCATAATAATAGTATTTTCAATAAAACAATCTGTAGTACAATAACACAAACAACAAGCAGTATAAGCAACAAACAGTGAAAAATCCATAACAATAATTAACACACCTAATAGTTCAGATCATCTAACAATGTAAATAAATACATCTAAATAAACAAAACCACAATATTAATCCTCTCCATCATCTCTATCAGTCTCATCCTTAGTCTCTTCCTCATCTTGTTCCATATCCTTTGGATAAGTGAAGGGTGTATACTCAAGAAATGGAGGAAACTAAGTTGAAGTCCCCTCTCCACTTTAAATCTGATCTCTCATCATCTGTAGCATGGATTCATAAACACTACTTCCAAAACTGCTTGCGATCTGATCATACATCTATCCTTGTACAACAACAAAGTCATTTTTTAACTTTTTCATTTTCCCATATAAATCTTATAAAGTGATTTTGGATTTAACAAATGTATTGAAAGTAGAAGGTCTAGAAATGGAAGGAGCATCTGAAGAACTAGCTCCAAGGCCAAACACAGAATGCTCTTGTAAGCACTAACAATAGATCTACTGATAAATTTTAGAGGATGTAGTACCTCTTACCATTTCTCAAATCCTACCCCTGATTGCTTACATAAAATAAAAATTAGGGCAGGATAACCTAAACCTCCAATGCTTCCACCTCTAGAAGAAATATTCTTATAAATTAAAGATCCAATATTTATATTCTTCATTTATTGAATGCAAAAATCCAAGGATGCTCTCTCCTTAGTATCTTCACTAAGATGATTTGAAGGAAGAAGCTGTGCAAAAATAAAATAGTGTTATGCCTTGGAGGGTGCATTTAACTTTGAGGTGGAAAAGTTTACCTTATGATCATTCTTAACTTTCCAAACTCATCTTCCATGAGTCAAAAATGCAATCACCTCATTCAACTACGATTCAGTAGGCTCAATGGAAGAATAATCACAGTTCAGAACATTAGGAAACTGGTACAGAGAATTGATGTGCTCAGGCATAAACTCCACTTATCTTCCTCAAACATAAATATGGTCATCAGAAGTTTCAGCTCTAAAAAGTCGTGAGTTGGTGAGTCGTCAGCTGCTAGGATGGATATCCCAACACCCGTTTTAATTTAATTTAATATATATAATTTTAAAAAATAATATTTTGAATTTTGAAAATGCAAGACCTCACTGATCTCATATTCTCAGTAGTTTAAATAAATGAGCCAAATAATGCAAGCAATGTATCTATCCCAAAGGATAAACACACTAATTGCTGATAAGACTCGATTAAATAAACTAAAGATTATATGTCATCTGTTTGGTCTGCGAAAACCATTTTATTTTTAAGCCGACAAGTTCCCCTACTTAATATTAAAAATTAAATAGGGTTAATACTAAGTTGGGTTCAGGAAAGCTTCCTATAAGAGCAACTCCCTATAGTTAATTAAATCTTAGATAACCAGAGTAACCTAAGAAAACTCTCGATAAAAATCAGGGGATACTACCTTCAATGAGTTCAAAGGAATATGAATTTTCAATGATACGGTCAAAGAGGTGTGAAAAGGGAATGACTCAAATTTGAAACATTTATTTTGGAATCCAAAGGAAGAAGGACTAGGAGATGTCACGGATCCTGAGGAGGATCCTAAGGAAAACCTCATTGACTTCCCAAAATATCCTACTATTCGGCTTCAATTTCAAGAAGAAAATAATTTAGATGTTTCATCCTACCAGTTTTATTAATTTAGGGCTTACATTCGTGTGAAGCGATCATACAAACAACCTGAAAGATGTGAGGGTTTAGATCGTGAAGAACGACAACCTCAGAATCCTAAAATGAGTTAGGGCTTATATTGTGTAGTAGAGCTATACAAAAGTATAAAGATAAGTTGAGGATTTATGTCACACTAGGCGGACAACCTCAAAGTTCTATGGCTTGTTGTTTAATTCTAAAGAAAGAATGGTTTAGCTGAAGTAGATATATTTTGCTATTGAAGATGGTCATGCTGCCCACAATGCTAGCTCCAAGCTCCTCATCGTAGCTAGTTTAAGTTTTCTAATGTGTTAAGTTCTGATATCAAATCAAATGTTTCCTATGGTTTTAGTTATTTAAGTATTAGGGATGTTAAAGTTGATTAGAGCGACACCAGTTAGGATCCTACGTTCCCTCGTTTCGGCACCACTATTTTCTTTCAGATTCACTTAGTTTAAATAAATTTACTAAACTCAACTCAATGAGTTTCGTACTATCTCGTACTATAATTTAAACCATGGGAAATCTCGTTAGCAACTGTAGGTTACCTCCTCCAAGGGATTCCCGATCATCTGATAGAAACATTTTAATTTAGTTGTAATTTTTTATTTTGTGATGTTTGTGATTAAATTTTGAGTTGTCTTATATTTTGAATGTTGTGGGCGTGAATTTTATCTTGTTTAATTTTTAAATTTTGGCTTTGGTTTTGCGGCTATTTTAATCATTTTCGGTTATTTTAATCGTTTTGGTTCTGACATGCAGGGTGACATTGTTGTTTAAAATGCAAGGGCTATTTTAATCATTTTGGTTTTTACATGCAGGGTGACATTATTGTTTAAAATGAAAGTTTAAAGCAGAAGTACAAAAAGGTAAATGCAATAATTTAAAAACGTACATGTTGATTCTTCTTCTCGTTCCTCCACCTGAAAGGTGAGCTTTGACAACATATATATAATCTTGCAAAGAATTTAAATTGTAGGAGTTGATGAAGGTATAGCTACCAAACCCCAAAATATGACTCTATTGAGCCTCTGAAGATCTTACTAGGTGATTTTAAAACAAAATATGGCAAGTTTGATTTGCCCTTCAAAATATTCAAGAGATTTCAAAGTGCTCGGAGCATGACCGTGAACTACTTCGAGGATTTCTTAAATTATTTCGAGTTCATTTAGAACTTATCATATTGTTTTATTAATCATCCAAAATTAAGTTAGGGCTATTCCATTGCTCGAGGAACTTCATGCTTTGTTTATCCCAAGACTAAGACACTCAATTAATCAATTGATGTTCATTTAAGAGTAATGTGGGTGGGTGCCCTTAAGGCAGGTTTAAGTCATAAGAGATTGTAGTGCCCACAATTAAAGTGAGGCTTGTAGTATTTAAAGATGTTAATCACCAATCATATTATCTTCTAAATCCTATCAATTGAGTTTAGACATCGAGCCTAGGTCGCTACCAAGTCCTTAACTATCATAATGGGAAACTAGTGGTGGTTGAAATTTTGGTTTAAGTGACATATATTCTTATTGAAAGATCACATCATCATCAGTTTTAGGCTTAAGATAAGTAAATTATCATTTTCCTAACTTAAGATCATCACTTAAGAATCATTTGATTTTAATTGACTTCCAAGTCATGATGATTAGGGAAATTATGATTTTGTTCATATTATGAAAAGGTGACAAGTGAGTTTCTACCCTTTGATCTCATCATGTTTCAATCATCCAAACATTTTTATTAGGACAAAATTACTCATTTTTCCTTGGTTAATCCTAAATTTTGATTAAGGTACCAAAATCTAAAATTGTCGCATTCACCTTGGGGCTTTCCATTTCAAAACTCAATAAACACAACAAAATTGATTTATTTAATTATCTGAAATAAATTTTTTATTCATGAAAGAATCATTAGAGGTCTTCTTAGGTCAGAGAAACACTTAGACAAAATTCCATGATTTTTTTAAATTAAATTATTATTATTATTTAATTATTAACAATTTTCAATGATTTAATTAAATGGAAAAATAATGTTTTAATTACAAAAAATATTTTTATATTTTTATTAAATTTCTCTGAGTTCAGAACACTCAGAGAATCAAATTTTATATTTTTTTAATTTTTAATTTATTTATTATGATTATTTTAATGGGAAAATTAAGGGAAATTCATTTTTAAGCTTTTAAAATTTATTTTTTTACTTGGAAAGAGTAGGAAAAATATTTTAATGAGTCCCAAGTGATCAGGAAACCATTAGAAACTTTTTAAAATATTTTTGTATTTTTGGGATTTTTAATTTTTTTTAATTATTTTAAATTATTTTAAATTCAAAATAAAACTTAAAAATCAAGTATTTTCTCAAAAATAACTTTTACTTTTCCTAAGAAACCCTGCTCACAAGGAACTCAAAAAATCAACTTTAATGCTCAAACCAAGATAAATAATTTTTAGATTTTTATATTGGATAATCATCATTTTTATACACAATGTGATATTGAATTTGTCAATTTTTTTTTAATATGTAATTTACATAAATTAAAACAAGATATATGCATTTAATTAACAACAAAAATGTACAAAGTGATTCAAATCATCATGTAATTTTTCCTAAGCTTCTCTGACCACAGGAAACCTACTAAAATTATCCTCATAATTTTCCAAGTAATACTTTTATTTATATAATTAAAATAAGCCAAAATAGACACCCTAGCTTAAAATTTAGGGTTAGAAGCATAGAGGTACTCTCTGAACTTAGAAAAATCAGAGAACGTCCTCTCTGTCATAAGGAAAAAACCCTAAAATCTCAAGTCAGGGTGAGCATTGCTTAATCATAATGAATTAAAATACTCCATAGAGTATTTAATTCAGTAAAAATCAGAGATTCAACAAATAATTTTTATTTTTATTCCACATTATTCTCCACTATTTCCTGAGCAAGAGGGTTTTTTTTTAATTTTTATGATTTTTCTAAAGAAAGATATGAATTTTTGAAGTTCAAGCATTTAATTTAATTCAAATAATCCATATTTTTCTACTTAAACACGTGGCGCCGACTCATCTTACAGCGGCTCCGAACTCACACGCGGGGCTCCGCAATTTGATGTCGCCATCTACCTCAGCTGTCATGCGGCCCATCTTTTCACACCAAGAGTTGGTCCGGCTTAATCTCCTCCGTCCATTAAATAAACGTGTGATCGGACGACTCCCCGTTATCTTTCCCAATTGACCTAACCCGAGAACGGTTCACACTAAAACTTTAAGATCTTTGTCTAGACTCAACCAAATCACATGAGGTTTTTTTCTAAACCTTCATCTACTCAAAACAAACATATCTATATGGTTGATCAAGAATGTTTAAAACATGTTTAAAAAAAGCTGTAAATTCTTATAAATTGGATTGGGCTTCTAGATTAGATACTACATTATGGGCATACAAAACTGCTTATAAGACTCTTATAGAAATGTCCCCATATATACTTATTTTTGGAAAAACATGCCACTTTCCAGTAGAATTGGAGCATAAAACATTTTGGGCTATGAAGTAATTTAATTTTAATTTAAAAATTACTGGTGAGAAAAGATTATTGCAACTCAATGAATTTGAGGAGATTAGAAATGAAGAATATGATAATGCAAAAATCTATAAAGAGAAAATGAAAATATGACATGATCAAAAGATTATTCAAAAGAAGTTTGAACCTGGATAAGAAGTTTAATTATATAATACAAGATTGAGATTATTTTCAAGAAAACTGAAATTCATATGGTTAGGACAATTTAAAATGATTAAAGTCTATCATTATGGAGCTGTTGTTGTTAAAGATCCTATCACTTGAAATATATTTAAAGTTAATGGGCATCGATTGAAATATTATTATGAAAGGCACATACCACAATTTAAAGAAGTTTTAATGTTAAGTCAACCCAACTAATCAAATGGTATGTCGGGCTGACGATGCTAAACCAAGCATTTTATGGGAGACAACTCATATATAAATATATAAATATCTATGTTTTTATGTTTTGTTTGATAAGTGTTTATATATTAGTAGATAATAATCTTGCACAATTTTATATATTATAAATTAAGACAAATATTGGTATTAGAGGGAAATTTAGAATCGAATTGATCAAAAATATGAAAAGACACAATTTTGGCCTCTAGCGCCAGCATGGGTGCTGGCGGCGCCCGCAGATAGACAAAAGCGCCGACAGCCCCATCGGTAGTGCCGACGATGCTGATAGCAATTTGACAGTTTCAGACAAATTTTGGCAGACTTTGGCAGGACTATGCTCTATTTTAACGGGAGTGCGCTCTGATATAACCACCGAGAGGTGTTTTTAAAGTCCTAAAAACTACCTTGGACGACCAGAAACTTCCTATTTTCGAAATCCATGGCCTCCAATTCCAAAAATACTTCTAGGTATGGATTTTTCAATAGAAGAAAGTTTATCAATTTTGACGCGTAAAGATTATACGACAAAGTTATTACAAAGAAGAAGCTTATCAAGGAGAGATTCTTTGTCAATCACAGATTTATTAATCCAAGTTCTCTGATTGATAAAATCATTGTACAAAGGCGATGGGAAGTTCTATGCTACACTACCGCTGCAGTTTTTGTACCAATAGTGAAGGAATTCTATGCCAACTTACATGGAATTACCCAAGTAGTTGTCTTCGTAAGAGGTAAGGCTATACCATTTACTCCTGTGCAAATCAATGAGTTGTATAATACCATTTAATCTTGTGCAAATCAATGAGTTGTATATGATAGAAAGCATTCCAATATGTCATTATACAATTTTTTTCCCTACCAGAGATTTGATGCAAGATGTCTACAATTTTTTGATGGATGAAAGTGATATTTGGTAAAAGCAAGATGAAGGATATGTTAGCTTCTCTGCTTTATTTCTTAATCCAATATTGAAGCAGTGGCATTTCTTCATTTTCTGCAAAATTGCTCCCTACCATGAAGATTAGTAGAGTCACTAAAGAAAGTGCTATTTTAAATTATTGCATTCAAATGGAAAAACCCATTGATATAGGATCTATCATATTTAAAATTGTTATGCGTATTATTATGAAAGGGCCAATCTATGGACTTGGGCATCCTTCCATAATTTTCCTACTTTGTAGTCTATCTCAAGTTCCATATGTAAGTTGGGAGAAAGTTTTATTACCTTGGGAGCCCATGATTCCTA